>NC_056736.1:371662314-371794814 GCF_019279795.1 Protopterus annectens | reverse complement strand
AGTAGTTTTAGTAGTACAGCTTTGAGGTTAGGCTCAACTCAGTGTGCCAGAATAAGAAATGGGTTGGGAAAGTTGTGGAGTAGAGGTAGAGGACAATTTTTTGTAGCCATTCACTAATGTTCCTCAGGGCAGATAGGGTCTTGAAGTCAGTTTTGCAACTGTAGACTAGTATTTACAGTGTAAGGGGGTGAGTACTGACTTGCAGCGTGTACATTTTGAGATTAGTGATGTATGCTTTTGGTGAAAGTTTAAAAGAAAAGTTCATATCTCTAATCTGTGCATTTCTTTGAATCATTTTTGTGAGAATGAGGGGCTGTGCCATTAGCACATTTCCTGGTTTCCATAGCAATGCTAATCTGCAAGCTCCGTTTACTTTGGCTTCATGTGTACTGTTCTGAGGCTGCATGAAATTACATAGAAGCTGCATCATGTAGAAACTAGCTTGGTGGGAAGGGTAAGACAGAAGAAACCCCACATGCATACTTACGTATGTTTTAAAAGTACTCTTGTTGGTGGGTTTGTTTTTTATGTGCCTCTGTTAGGAAAAATATGCAAACTGTGACTGCAACTCCAGAAAAATCAGAGGAGCAGATGGAGTAGATTTATGTAGTGGGCAGCAGCAGTATGGGGTTAGTGTGTGTGTGTGTGTGTGTCTTTTTTTTTTAAGACAGTTCGATAGAAACAGAAAAATAAATAATTATTATAATAAATAATTTTTAAGAAAGCCAGTAGTAACTTTAGAGTTAAAAGATGAATGTTATAATTTTACATGCTAAACTTGTACTATAAAAACTGTATTAAACAAGTAGTATACACATTTTAATTGGTGTTACTGGCCAGAAAAAAGGCACTCCTAATTTTTTCACATTTCTGATCGGGTGGAAGTTAAATGTGACATCAGTGTTTTCTGTAAACACAAGTTATTCAGCATAAGTGGTATCATTGTATATGTGCATCGTGATTTATATAAGTGGGCAAATTTGTATTTCCATTTGAAACAGAGTTTGAATAAATATGAAACAAAAGCAAATATCTGGCTGGTGCAAAGATCATTTCATGTCCAGTTAGTTGCACAATTAAGGGGAGTTTCTTTTACAGTATTACTTTCTGGCTATTTAATCTGAAAAAAGCAAAGTAGGTGGGTTCATAAATTCAGAAAATACAGAAACCTAATGCCTGTTGGGCTTTCAGAAGATTTTTGTCTTCCTATTTTGCTACTGACAACTGGTCTAGTCATCCTCAGTTTCCTCTCTCCCTTTCCGTAAGGGAGGACAGGGAGTCCAATTGAAGCATGCTGTAACCCTGCTGGTTGGCACCTCTCTGCAGAGGGAGAACCTCAGTGATTTGCTACTCCTAGCCATGCCATTCCCCTTTTTATAAGGTTTAAGAGCCAGAAGGCAGTTATTGTGTGATTGCAGCCAGGGCCAGATACTTTTAGATAGTCCAGAGAAGGGAAAAAAAACTTGCTAGGTGGAGTGTGTATTGTCCTAGGCATCTTCCCCCATGATCCTCACAAAGATGATCCTAGGCCTTAAACAGTTGTCCTGTATCGACAGACTCAAACAAAACTCCAACTATTGTCTGTCTCATATCACCTACATAGAGGTGATATCTGCTTGACTTACAAAGCTGTGTCTGACCCAGCTCTGTTAGAAATGCTACATCTAAAGAAATCCCAATCTGTATGCACCACGTGCTCCAGAGACCTCTACCGCATTACCACAATCAACAGTACATGCTGGAGGGACAGGTTCATAACCCAGAGACAGTACATGCTGGAGGGACAGGTTCATAACCCAGAGACTGCACATGCTATGTCAAACAGTGCACCTCATTGGCCCTTTTCAAGAGAAATCTTTGAGTGGATGGGAAATAGGAACTTCACCCCAGGGATCACTCCAGTGGCTCTACTCAACAGAGGCACTGGGAACTAATGGGTGGCACAGTGCCAGGGTAATCCTATGGGTTAGGCTTGTAAAGGCTCCAGGGTCATTGGCCTAGTACACATTTATGAACCTATACCAACCAACTTGTGCCATCCCTAGCTACTGAACTAACTGCCTGCTTGCAGTCATAGAAATGTGCTCTATGTCCAGCAAGATGAGCCTCAGCTGCTTGCAGAGCGCCAGTCCTCTCCCCAGGACGGGCAAGCTGCCATAGTGGATTACTCCCCTTTCTGAACTCCTCCATTGTCTGAGCAACTTATTTAACTCTGCTCATCTGGGTTGCAAGTCAGGGCTTCATTCCTGTATGCCATAGAGCCAGGCATCAGGATGTCTGTTAAAGGTACAGATCTGCATTATTTTGTTGCAAGAGGTAGTTTTACTAATGAGACACGAGTTGCTGCATGATGGATATGCTGTGCCTAATCAAAAGTTGTTTGACTAGGCTTCTGTAAAGAAAAGCTTTGCTACAAATCCAGGAATCCTTGGGGTCTACCATCATTCAGGGTAATGCCCTTGAAGTAATTGGCCAAATCTCAGATTGAAAGTATTGGGTGTTGCAGCAGCTGCACTCTAGGCTAAAAAGTTATCTGGAAGGCAGATCTTTGTCAGTAAACTGGGATGATACCACATTTAACCACAGGCCTACCCTAGTCAACTGGGATAATACCACATTTAAGCACAGGTCTACCCCAGTCAGTACAACCAACTATATTTTGTTTTGTTTTACTGACTGCTTACTTCAGGGAATCTGTTTTAGTGAACTAATGTAAGTTAGACCTGACACAACTATGCAGCTGAAGTCAGGAATGGCTTTTTATATTTTCAAGACTGGATGAGCTTACACAGCAAGGGAGTTGCAACACATTAAGTAGTGGATCTGATCTTCAACAGTGTAATCTTGCTATGCAGAAACTGCAGGTGTACAGCATCATTGGTCATATCTTACCACCATTCAGTAATCGCTGTGAGAGTAAAACCAGGTTTACCATTAAACCCTTCATCTTTGTAGACTGTTTTCTAAAGCAACTCTATAGAAGCTAGTTAATTACCTATTGAAATGTAAGCACCCCCTCCCCTTGATGACATAATGCCCACTGCTGCATTTGCAGGCAGTTTCCATGCTCCCATAAAAATGCACACTGAGGCATCAAGGCATAGGCCCACCTTAGACACACAGATGATACCGGGTTCAAGAATAAACTCGCTATGTTTGAACCCTAATGTAAGCTATACAGTAAGAGGAAGAAACGTCTTTGGCGTAAGAACTGTAAACTGTCTGAACTTCACAGTTTTTATAGAAGGAAGCAATGGCAATCTTGCAATCTCTGCTTGCTTTCCAAAGCACTGATGTACTGTGTAAGCGTGGAAGTCCCATACGCATTTGCAGTAGTACATCAACAAAGCCACAGGATACAGAAGCAACATGGAAGAACACCACAGCACTGTTATACGAAGATATATATTTTTTTTAAGATAATTACATACATTTTTTTCTTAAATAATATTGTATAAGCGCAATAACAAACTCCTGAGTGTGATATTGAAGATTTACCCACGGTTACCTTTGTTTAATCACTCGGGCTTCGCCATCTTGATTAAACTACAACAGCTGTGGGTAAATCTTCAATGTGCACTAAAGAATACGAGGTTACCAGCAAACTGTAGCATTCAGTATTTATTAACTGAAATGGCTTAATAGCATCGTAACATAAAGGAAATGGAAACAGACCGGTTTCGGATATACAGAGTACATAGCCTTCATTATAGTTTGACCTGTAAATGAGACTTTGGCTAACTGGTCAATTACAAATGCTCATTAAGCCCTGGTGGGAATAAACTTCCCAAGTTTATAATCCATTTCTTTTCTTTATTTAGTATTTGATGCCGTCTAACTTTGTCCTGTTGCCAATAATTCTATCAATCACTGTAAACCTTAAAAGTGCATTCTTATGTCCCAGTGAACGTTTGTATAGTGCATTAGTGATTTTCTTTGTTCTCATATCACTGTAGTGTTCTGATATCCTCATTCTGAGGGGTTGAGAGGTCTGTCCTACATAGAATGCAGAACAGGTACATGTGGCAAGGCAAATTACCCAATCCGAACTACAGTTAGCAAAAACACATTGCCAGTATTTTTGCTCGTGAACTGATTGGATTTCCATAACTTTTCCACAATGGGTACAGTGACCACAGGGGACGCAACCCATAAGCAAATCCCCCGTTAAGGTTGTTTGTGTCTGATCATCCTTAGTTCTGAGGACATGTTTATAGTGGCTGAAGTGTGATCCTAAATTTCTACCTCTTCTAAAGAAAAGTAACATCTCCCATTTTATAACCCCTATTCTTAAATCTGGTTGTAAGGTCCTCCTTGTATTGTTCGTAAGTGGCATTGTTTGAGCATATATGTTTCATCCACAGGACCTGTGATTTGAGAATCTTCTTTATGCCTCCAGCTTCCATCCACCACACATCAAGAACAGAGTTGTATTGGGGATATTTGCGGTAAACCTCATATTCCAAGGTATGATCATTATTCCTGGTAATTAGGATATCCAAAATCGTGATCCTACTGATGTTATAATTAACTGTAAAATGTATGCCCCATTTATTTTCGTCGAAGTACCCCACAAATTTCATAAGATATTCTACATCTGATCTCCATACTAGCCAGCAATCCTCTAGATATCTTCTCCAGATGTCAATCTCCTCTAAGTAAATATTATGTGAGTTGTTCTAAATTAGTTGTTCCTCTAGATGGGCCATAAAAAGGTCAGCATAAATAGGGGCAAAAGAAGCCCCCATGGCTGTGCTCTGGACCTGCAGATAATATTTATTATGATAATAGAACATGTTCTGGGTTAGAACGTGTTCAGCAAGGCAGATAAAGGTATTCAGCCCTGGTTGATATGTCTGTACAAGTCAGAAATGTTTCAGTGCTTCCAAACCCGCCCAGTGAGGAATGTTGGTGTATAGTGCGTAGACATCCAAAGTACACAATAGCCAATTTGGTTCCAACTGCATCTCAGATCACGTGTAGAAATTCCATGATATCCTGTATTTGGGACCGAACCCATTTCAATAGTGGTTGTAGGTATTTCGTAATGAATTGTGAGAGTGACTCTGTGATAGAGCCCCTGCCTGAAACAATAGGCCTAGCTGGTGGTTGATGAAGATCCTTGTGTATTGTGGGGAGAAAGTAGATGTACTGGCTCATTGGAGCTGACACCGTCTGATGGTAAAGAGTAGTATCGGTAATAATCCCCTCATCCTTGGCAGACACCAAAAATTGGTCTATTTATTTATTTTACATTTGTTGACTGGGCTTATTCTAACTGGATACATGTCCATTTTCAGTAAAGGCCCGGGGAGAAAAGCTCCAGGAAAACATGCAGAAATTAAAAAAGTAACAAAAAAGTAGCCATTGTTTCAAAAATGAATTAAAAACTCAAAAATATTTTTTTCCCCAAAAGATGTGCATAATTATACTACTCAAAGTGACAATAATAATATTTAAGTAAACATAGATTTATATACAGAACATAGTATATAGAGGCATTGTAGGGGGGATTGTAGTGGATGTAGTGTGAAAAAAGAGAGTTGAGGATGAAAGTTAGTCAGGGTTGGTACAGGAGCATAACTGATGGTTATTGAGAAATAGTTTTAGATTCCTTTTAAAAAGTGGGAGAGAGGTCTGTGATGTAAGGTCATGTGGTAGTTGATTCCATACTTTTCCAACAGAGTTAGAGAACAAGGAGTCACCTGCTGATTTATTTATTTTTTTGATTTGGTAGTATTAATCAGCATTTTGTTTGAGGAGCATAGAATCTTGAGGTTATTATATGGTATAATGAGGGTAGAGAGTATTGGAGCGTTGCTGGGTTGATACAGGGTTTTATGGGCTATTGTAAGTTGGTGAAATCGGAGCTGGTTAAGAAATTCTAACCAGCCTAGTTTTAGATTCATACAGTGGTGAGTTCTGAAAGGAGAGCTTGTAGCAAATATAGCAGTATTATTATTATATGATATAGCTAGTTTGCTGAGGTTATTTTTAGAGAGGTTGGTGTATATGGGAGAAGCATAGAATAGGGTTGAGATTGTGGGTTCTGGCTATAGCGGTCCTAGCTACTGGTGTAAGAAAAGGTTTGATTCTGTAGAGGGATCCTAGTTTTCTGTTAACTGATCTCATTGTGGTATTTATGTGAGTATCAAAGTTTTGGTTATTGTCAATTGTAATTCCTAAGAGTTTGGTGGTAGGGTCAGGAGAAATAAGAGTACCATTGCTGGATGTGAGAGTGATATGTCGAGGGGTGGACTTTTGGGTAGGTGCGGAGAGTAAAAGTTTAGTTTTTTGGGGGTTGAGAAGGAGACAGCAGTTAGAGAACCATTGTTCTACAGTGTTGAAAGCTTTTTGTGTAAGAGACTGAAGTTCGGCCTGGGATGTGGCTGAACAGATTATAGTAGAGTCCTTTGCATATTGAATGCAGTAGAGAGTGGAATGGTTAGATGCAGGTCATTGATATGAATGGAAAACAGGAGTGGGCCTGGTATGGAGCCCTGTGGAACACCTAGTGAGATAGGAAGGTGATTTGATAGTTTATTTTGCCAGAGTACAGCTTGTTGACCCTCTGTCTATGAATTGGTTCACATCTTACCTTGAAAAGAGACAAGTGAAAGGGACTTCAGTATGTGTAGAAGGAGTTGGTGATTAACCATGTCGAAGGCTTTAGATAAATCAACAAAGAATGCAGAAGAAAGAATATTATTGTTGCGGTTGTTATTGTTGATACAGTTCGTGAAGGATAACAAGGCAGTGGTGGTACTATGGAATGATCTGAAACCATGTTGACATTTAGCTAGTAGATTGTGATGGAGAAGGTGGTTAAGTAGTCGTTTGTGAATACACTTCTCCATTATTTTTTCAAGTGGGGAGAGTAGAGCTATGGGACGAAAGTTGGAAAAGTTATTGGAGTTCCCGCCTTTTATGTAGTGGGGTGATATGAGAAATTTTCCAGATGGGATAGTACCTTCCTTTATGGTTATATTTATCAGTATGGAGATGGGATGAGCAATAGCTTTAGCTCCTGTTTGCAGGAATTCTACTGGGAGTTTGTCAGCTGAGGGGGTGGTTGGTTTTAGCTTTTGGATTGGGGAGCGGATGTAGGATGTGGATACTGGTTCTAAATGGAATAATGGGGGGGATGGTAGTGGGAGTAGGCAGATTAGAGGTGTCAGAGGACAGATGGTTTGCAAGATTTTGGATAGTATCAGTGAAGAAAGAGTTTAAGGCATTGGCTGTTTGTATTGGATAGTCAGGGTTGGAGCCTAGAGGGTTAGGGGTGATGCTTTCGCTTGGGTATAGAAGTTTAATACTAGTCCAAAGTTTTTGTGGTTCCTTGAGGGAGGATTGTTGTAGTTGGAGATGATGGTTCTTTTTATCTAGTATGATGGCTTTTTTTGTAATATTTCTATGTTGTCTAAAGGTTTAGTGATCAGTAGTATTCTTTGTAGTACACCATTTAGCCCAGGATTTGTTTCTGCAAAGGATTAGTTTTCTAGTATTATTTGAGAGCCAAGGGGCTGGTTTAGTTTTAATTCTAATAGAGCGTGTTGGGGTGTGATGGTCCAGGATTGTTAAAGTGGAAGTATTCAACTGCTTTTATTTATAGGGAGAGTTTTTAGAGGTGCCCAATTGCATTGTTTTTCTGTTTGGAACAGCTCTGGGTTAAAACGTTTTTTGGTGCGGACTGTTCTGATAGTGCTAGGGATGGTTAGGCTAGTTTTATGTCTGATAATATATATCAGTGAATGGTCACTTAGGTCATCTGGAAGGGTTCCTGTTGTATAAGTTTGATGTGGACTGTTAGTGAGTATCCAATCCAAGGTATTTTTCTTTATTGTTAAGTTTATTTATTCTGGTGGAGGAGTTTATAGCTTGCTAGAAACCATACAGGTTAATAAGGGTGGTAGGGTTAGTGCTGCTACATGAATTCCAATCTGTATTAAAGTCTCCTAGGACTATGGTTTCTTGAGGGAGGTTAGTAGAAAGCCAGTTTAGAATGTATTCAAGTATACTATTGTTTCCTGGAGGAAGATAGGAGCAGATGATGTTTATGGCTTTGTGTGTGTTAAGTTGGAGTTTAGAGATAATTATTTCGGCACTATTCTCTAACGGTAGGGTAAGATTTACAGTGCTAACTTGTAATTATGCTTTGTAGAGAATTGCTACCCCTCCACCTTTTTTGATTGTGCGGTCAAGTCGAATGATGCTATAACCTGGGGGGGGGGGGTGATTTCATTGTCTTTTATTGTGGGTTTAAGCCATGTTTCTGATAAACAAAGAATGTCAAACTGGTGGACATCTAGAAGGGCATGAACTTGAGCTATTTTATTGCAGAAACTACGTATATTTAGATGAGCTATAGAGAGTGAATTGGAGGGTTTGGTTGATGTTAGGGTGCTTGTTTTGTATAGGTTACAGTTTGTGGTGATATGGGTAGACTTTGGTCCAGGGTTAGGATGAATGTCCCCATCTATTAAGGAGTGGAGGAATGTAAAGTGCTTAGATTGGAGAGGCTTACAGTGGAAGTCTAACAGTTTTTTATTGTTTAGGTTGCTATATTTGATGTGTACTAATCGGTGATATTTAACTAGTAAGTAGCTGGGTTTGCAAGTGAAATTAATGAAGTTTGGAGATATGGCTAGTGTAGGTGTTAGTGTGCTTGGAAGGGAAGAGGAGGGTAGAGTAGAGGGGTTGTTCATAGGAGGTTAAGAGGTAGGTTGTAGTTAGAACAGGTATGAGAGAGACTACTATTAATAGTTGTAATTGGTATGTCATAATTGAGGAGAATTTAATATTTATAGAGAGGTGAGAATTTAAAGTTGAGAGAGGATTTATAGGTAGGTTAGGACGTGTGGCAGTAGGTGGTGTATATTGCCAAAGGGGATGAAAGATAAAGTATCAGTGGGTGTGTCTTAAGAGATAAAGACTGGGTGTGGTAAAGATAAGGTTAGTATGATTGGAGTAGGTTTGTAGGGGGTGTGTCTATGGAGGAATAAATGTAGGACCACTGGGGGGGGTGGGTGCAAATTGGGGGCAGGGTAGGGGAGCGGAGTGAGCCCAAAGGGCGAACGGAGTGGGTAGAGACGAGAGTGGACTATCGAGGATGACTATCTGTTTGTTTCTTAAACCTAAATGTTGGGTCCATTGGCATGCATGTATAATATCACCCATTATTTAGTTGTCTGCCAGCTTCCATATTGTGTTGTGTCCGGTCCATAACTACCACCACTCCACCTTCAGCCAGTAGTATAACCAGATCATGATTATTCTCCAGTTCTCGTATGGTCTGAATTTGTC
This sequence comes from Protopterus annectens, assembly GCF_019279795.1. Taxonomy (NCBI): domain Eukaryota; kingdom Metazoa; phylum Chordata; order Ceratodontiformes; family Protopteridae; genus Protopterus; species Protopterus annectens. Next base: position 371,785,511 of record NC_056736.1, on the reverse strand, counting down.
TTTGAGAGATTATTAGATTTTGCTCGGAATTCCGTAGAGTGAAAGTGTAAATCTTTGAGAATGGAAGTCTGGAACATATGAACATTTTGATATTTAAATACATTCTGACAGTTAAGATTGGATGTTTGAAAGTATAACCTTAAGTTGAGCAAGCTACAAAAAGAAATAATGTCCTCTGCAAGAATATCTTCAGAGACAAAAATAAATAAATAAATAAAAGGAATGAAATTGAGCCCTTTATTCAAAACTTGTATTTGACTTTGTCACAAAGAAGTGGAGGAGATCTTCACCTAAAGGGACCTATGTGTTCTCTCTGGAACTTTTTCGTATTTTTCTTTCCTTAAGTTGTTTTAGATTTAATAGGTCCTGGCTGAGTTTATTAAGACATGTAATGTAATAGGGCTGACCCTCAAACTTCTTGATATCATCAAACATTTTCTTTACCTACATGATGTCTTTATCAATGGTTCATTCATAGTGGGCCGCTAACACTTCCACAAAACACATGGAGGCTTTTTGTTGGGCTATGGCCAGAGGGACCTGGCTGACTACGATGGGGTAACCCATTCACTAACAAATAAACATGTTAGGTTTGAGAGCACCAACAGGAAGGTGGGCAAGCGGAAACTACCTAGGTTAATATTGAAGAGACCCACTTCATCTAGTGCTGACACCTCAGGGGATGAAACCTCATCAGGTATGGACCCAGATACACAGCACACCCCAGATTCACCTGCATCTAAAAGAAGCAACACACTGGTCTCTCTAGGTACAGATAAAGGAGGGCAGGGAGGAAACGCTCCAAAGGTAGACTGTATGGAAGGACTATTGAAACTAATGATTCAGAAATAACTAATAAGAATAATGTGTTGAATATCTCCTCCACTTTGAAATCCAAACAGTTCACAAGCAACAATGCTGGCAATGTGTTTGACATCTCATTGTTTGCTAACTGTAGGTCGGATTGGGTGATCTACCTTGCCACATGTACCTGTCCTGCATTCTATGTAGGGCAGAGCTCTCGACGCCTCAGACTGAGGATATCTGAACACTATAGTGATATGAGAAGAAAGAAAATCACTACTGCACTATACAAACATTCACTAGGACATAACAACGCACTTTTCAGATTTATGGTGATAGATGGAATTATTGGCAACAGGACCAACAAAGTTGGATGGTACCAAATACTAAATAATAAAATAAATGGATTATAAAGTTGGGATGTTTATTCCCACCAGGGCTTATTGAGCATTTGTAATTGACCAATTAGCCAAAGTCTCATTTACAGGTCAGACTATAAAAGGAAATGATTATTTTATCACACTGATGAAGGCTATGTACTTTGTATAGCCAAAACTGGTCTGTTTCCTTTTTTATGTTATGAGGCTATTTAGCCATTTCAGTTTATAAATACTCAACGCTACAGTTTGCTGGCTCTCTGATATTTTTTAGTGCTATTTGGACTTTTGGAGCTGTGCAATTGCCGTACCTGCAGAGCCTGCTATTTTTTTTAATAAATCTTCAATGTACCGTACCCAGTCGTTTGGTATTGCTATAATACATATCCTTAGAAGACCTAGCAAACTTATATTAGCAGAGAAGGGTGTTACACCCTTCTCTCCACTTAACTTCCCCACATGTTGGCATGTCCCCACAGATCTCTTCAGAGCAAATCCTGAGAGCTCTCTTGAAGGCCAAAAACATTGCTCTGTGGGTCCAAATAATGTGCCAGTCTGCTTTATCAGTACTGAGCATGGACTTGTAGACTTGCTGCGGAACCTGTGATGAACAGTCCAGTGTCAAAGTCCTATAAACACTTTCTAGTGCCTCAGTTACAATAGCCTTCTAAGAAGGTAACGTAACTAACCAAGCACAGCATTTTATAATTAAAAAAGCACCCACAATAAATTGGTACAAATACACCACTAAAAATCAACTGTGTACGATAGTACATGATATAATTCAGTATACAGTAGATTCCCTCTCATCTGGCCTCATCTCAACTGGCCATCAAATTATTGCTGTAGCCCTAGCAAAAGACAACAGAGAAGAACTACGCTTCTGCCTCATCTGGGTTAAATAATGACAGACATTTAAGTTTTTAACTTCATCATACTAACACACATCCTGTTATTCTAGCCGATTTTATAGCCTATAAATGCTATTTTGTATGCTTTTTCTGATTAACCAGCCGTTCGTTTATCCAGCCTAAGGTCTGGTCTCAGCAAGACTGGATAAGAGGGAGTCTACTGTATCTCTGTTACAGAATTCCAGTCTGCTTATTGGTTAAGCCCAGGGAAAAATAACTGTATTGTACTGCAATGTACGACATGCTATTCTTCATTGGGTAATTGTTGTAGCCATAAGTATATGGGTCTTATCCTGTCTAGGATACTGTATGTCTGTTCAGTCTACAAAGCTTCAGGCTCCTCCTTTGCACACAGCACGTCCACCCTTTATGTGAGTATGTCCAGGTATAAGAGGGGCATACGGGAAACTTTAAATTATTTTGCGGTTTAGTACAACTTCCTTTAGTTGGCAGCTTTTAGTGCCGGTCATTGGTGTCAGTTCCAACAGTGGGGAGATTTTTTTTTTCCCTAATGGGGTTCTTATCTCTTGTCTGTCACAAATGGCAAATGTTGTTATGGTAGGAAAGCACCTTATAAGGACACAATCACCAGTTCTGTTTTTTCCTGAGTGAGGAACATTATACAAGGCAATCAGTGTTATCTGTCATTTTACTCCCAAAAACTGGTGAGAAGGTTCAACTCCCTCAATTTTTCTACAGAATAAGCTTCTGTGAGATTTTGCATGAGTAGTCATGTCATCAGTTTCCCCATCAGCAAACGTTCCCCCTTGGCCAAGAAAAAAAAAAGTTGACTAAAGATGGGTGAGTGTTGAATCAGGGATGTCTACCTCTTCTTCTTTTTTTTTTTTTCCTGCAGTCTGAGAATAACTCCATAGAGGCACTTGAGCAGCACTTAAGACTGTCTCTTCTAATGGGCCCACTAGCTCCTCCCCATTTGGAGGTCGCTATGGCCTGGGATCCTTGCCATGTCCCATCAGAGAAAATCCTCCAAAAAGGGAGTATCCTATTTAATCTGATCTGAGGATGAGAAAGGCATACACAAAGTAGTGGTAAGGACTTCTGCAGGTCACTGGCAGATGTCTGGCCTGTGGATTCTTCACTTAAAACTACACAAAAGACAAAATACACTTCCTGGCCTCTTTCTCCCTCTTTTCAAAAATGGTTCCAGGAGGACTAGTTTTATTATTAATAGTAATAATAATATCATTATTATTATTATTATTTTGCATGGCTTAATTAGTCATTCAGTTCCTGCAACCGTCCTTTCCAGCCAGTTTCTTTGTCCATGCCAGTTAAATGAAAGTGAGCTGCTGCTTCCTCATAAGAAAAAGCCTTTTCAAATTCTGATCATGAAAGTTTGTTTGTACCATGTCTCACAAATCTATTCCCCAACTGTTTCAGATTCACCAAATGAGAAGATCATGTTTTGTAAACATAACTCCAAAATGAAATATTTTTATCAGGTGTGAAGGAGGGGGGATGTCACTCACAAAAGGAATATTATGTGCTCTTCAGCAAGGACTCGCTGGACTCATTTAAGCCTGTGGCCATCCCACCCATCCGGACTGCTGTAGAGGATGTTCTTCGTGTTTCACAGTTGCAGTCATTACATTTGGGTAATCTGTTGGCAGGTTGCCCTCAGTCGGCTTGAATTCCAAAGTCTTGGGTCCTGTGTCAGTTGCTGTCTTCTCTTCCATGATGTTAGGTCATCAGGGGTATAAAACATGCAGCCGACACCATTTTCTTTTGTCTTTCTTGCCACGCGGTGCCCGAAGCAGAAGCATTTTGCAAGTGCCGGTCGAACGACTACTGAAATATTCAATATTCGCGTTTTGAGTTTCAGAACCGAAGTCTTCAATAAACCTAAGTACCCCATTGGGGAAACTTTTTTCTTCCTTTTTACCGATGTCAGAAAAAGTTAATAATTGTATTACTTGTGGGAAGCAAATACCTCCATAAGGATTTCCATTTATACTGTATTCCTTGCCTGGGCCCTGATCACAATGTGCCTGGCTGTCGGTTTTGTGCTAGATTTAACCAACGCGCTATTAAGCGTCTGTATATTTTTGCATCCAAGTATTTTGGAAACTGATTTAACTATCCAGAGATGCCGTCGGATAGCAATCCGACTACCGGAGTACATAAAAAAAACACAAATAAAAGGACAGAGGGAGGCAGTCGAGATCCAAAACAGACTACGAAGCTTCTCCTAAGCCTTTCGCCAGTACTCAGTGAGGCTCTTTCGCAGCCTCTGATACCCGCTACCTTCGAGTCGCAGGCCTCTACCGACACCCATGTGGAGTCCGGCATGCTGCAAGATACTCAAGGTATTGGAACGACGGATGTATCTCCCTCGGATGGGTCCGGAGCCGCTGAGCAGGCACCGGCTTCTGTGGGTGTATTCAGACCTCAACATTTTTATATCAAACCGACGAAAGCTGCAAAACCAAAGGCAAAGTCCCCTTCTAAAACTAAAAAAATGACGCCTGAGCCACGTGCACAGGCCTCTATGCCCAAAAAGCAGATGATCAAAATGGCTGAAGACCTTATTACCTTGACCAGGGGTACCCATCCCCCTCCAGATAAGAGGCCTAGGCAAGACACTGACTATGAATCTTCAGATCAGGTTTCTATTTCTTCTGATCAGGAATTATCTTTACCTCCCTATGAGGATTCTGATGCTGAGGAGTCTAATCCCCCAGGAGGAGATGCAGATGGAATACTCATTTGGAGAAACCTTGCATACTTTGAGGGAGCATTTTCACTGGGAGAGTCAAGACTTCTCAGAATCAAAAAAGAGGCTCTGGGATTTCCTCCTCCTCCCTCAGCACAAGCCTTTAGCCATTCCCCCTGTGTTAGACATTGTGGATGATGTTTTTTCAGAGTCAAGCCTGACTCCTGACTCTTTACTCCCGGCTCCCAGTAAGCCTGACCGGTATTACAGGGTCCCTGACTCTCATAAATTTTTATTTAGAAACCCTGCTGCTGATCCTGAAACTATTTCACAGGGTCCAAAGGGAGTTAAGGCCTCAACAGCAAAAAATCCTACCCCCTCCGACAGAGATTCAAGGGCGCTGGACAGATGGGGAAAAAAGGTTTATACATCTGCAACCTTGGCAATCAGGGCCTTAAACTGTCAATTTCATATGCTTAAGTACCAACAACGTGTTATGGGATTGCTGAAACAGAAAATTATGTTAATTTCATTATGTGCAGAAATAAGGAATTGCAGGAATTATTGCATGCAGCTGAACAAGTTGGAAAGCATACTTTGCAATGTGTTATTGATTCTTTAGAGGCCTTCTGCAGGACCACAGTTACTGGATCTGTGATTAGGAGGCATGCCTGGTTAAAGGAACAAATTTTGCCTGATCATGTTAAAGCTAAATTGCTAGATGCACCTTTACAGCACGATTCTCTGTTTGGTATTAAGGCAGAAGAGGTTTTAAAGAAAATGGAAGACCAAACTAAGTCCATGCAAACTGTTAAAGATTTCTTACAAGTGCAGCCACCTAGATTCCGTAGACACTGGCCTACAAAAAATTGGTCTTTTCCTGTGTCAGACAGAGCTCAAACGGGCAAATCCAGACACCCTAAGGGTTCCAAGTACCAGGCTCAGGACTCCTACAGGTCAAAGCAATGGGATGCATCCACCTCCAAATCTGGAGGAGATGAAGCGCAAACCTACAGAAAGCAATCCCAATGACTTCCTTCTGCCTTACACCAAGCACTTATCTTTTGGCAGCACCCATAGGGGGAAAATTAGCACTTTTTGCTCAAAATTGGCAGTTAATAACCCAGGACAAGTGGGTACTGAACATCGTATCACAGGGATATAGATTCCATTTCCACACTCTGCCAATGACAAATGGTTGGCCAGACCTGCCAAAAACCAGTGGGCAGAGGCTCAGAAACGGGTTACGTCTCTCATGGATATGGGGGCCATTCAGACAGTACCAGAACAGGAAAAAGGACAAGGTTTTACTCTACTGTTCTTGGTACCCAGAAAGGACAAGGCCTGGCGGCCAGTACTGGATTTATCGATTTTGAACACATACCTGGACATTCCAAAATTCAAAATGCTCACTTTGCAACAGCTTCTGCCCATGCTGGGCAAGAATGCTTGGCTGGTGACTTTAGCCTTTAAAAGAGGCATACCTGCATGTCCCAATAAGACAGTCGTGCAAAGATACCTCAGATTCAAGGGTAGCTTAATGCATTACCAATTCTCTGCACTGCCCTTTTGGCTTATCTACTGCGCCCAGGGTCTTTACAAAGTGCCTGGCACCAGTAATTGCATTTTGCAGACAAAGAAGTGTTCAAATTTATCCTTACTTGGACGACTGTCTCATTCAAGCAGCGAACAAGGACACTCTTCTACGACACCTGGCGTTTGTGAAAAGGCTTCTAGCATGCCTGGGGTACACAATAAACGAAAATAAATCACAACTGGTACCCTCTCAAAAGATAACATTCATGGGTGCAAGATTGCATACAACTGCCCAGATGACTTACCTCACGCCAGACAAACAAAAGCAACTGACTACTTACTTCAAACTGATGGCAACAAAAACCCAGTCTTCTGCAAGACAAATTCTGCAGGCTCTGGGCTTCATGGCATCCTGCATCCTACTAATTCCATATGCAAGATTGAATATGAGGAAACTTCATTGGTACCTAAAAAGTTTATGGAGTCAGCATTTACACAGTCTGGAAACAATGATTCCTCTCATCCCCTGCCTGCAGCAGGAGTTTCTATGTTGGGCAAAGGCCTGTCACCAAAACATGGGACGGCCCTTCACTCTACCCCCTGCCAGCCAAACCTTAACAACAGACTCATCAGATTATGCCTGGGGGGTCTACATGGCAGGAAGATGCATTCAGGACATATGGGCACCAAATCAAATGCATCTACATATCAACCAGAAAGAGATGCTAACTGTTCAAAATGCCCTAACAGCCTTCAAGGACTTATTTCATCCAGGACAACTACTGATAAAGACGGGCAACACCACAGTCATGTGGTATATAAACGAGCAAGGGGGCACACACTCATATCCCTTTAGCAGATTAGCCATGGCACTGTGGGACACAGCTTTGACCTACCAAATAAATCTTCAAGCTCAATTCCTGCCGGGAAAACTGAACACTCTGTCAGATGACTTAAGCAGAAACCTTATGGATCCTCACGAGTGGAAACTAAATCCACAAATTTTCAGCATGATAACAGAGAAATGGGGGAACCTAGAGATAGATCTATTTGCCTCTCCTCAAAATTATCAATTGAAAAGATTCTGCTCAAGGACTTATCACAGACAAGCATGGAAAGTGGACGCCCTATCCTTCAGTTGGAAAAACCAGTCCATTTACGCCTTTCCTCCTCTGCCTCTTCTACCAAAGTTCCTCCTAAAAGTCAGACAAGAGAAGCCAAAGATGATATTAATTGCCCCGGACTGGCCCTGCCAATACTGGTACCCAATCCTAAGGAGCTCGTCTCAAAACCCAGCTTGGACCTTGCCTCAAAGACCACAACTACTGTCCCAGCAAAACAAATTGATCCTGCACAATCCGCTACAGACTCTGAACCTGGCAGCATGGCTAATCATGTAATCATACGAACCACACCTCTCAGTAAAGCTGTGGTCATTTTGGAAGCCAGAAGGCCTAATACTAGAAAATCTTATGCTGACAAATGGAAGAGATTCTGTGCTTGGAATCGAGCTTAAGGAACTGATACAGCAGAACCACATATTCCTCAGATATTACAATACTTAACTGAGATGCTTGACAAAGACCTATCTTTCTCATCAATCAAAATCCATGCCTGTGCCATTTCGGCTCATTACAATACAGAGCCACCAATCTTTTCTCATCCTTTACTAAAGCAGTATCTTAAAGGAACCAAAAATCTAAGGCCTCCTAGAAGATCACCATTACCTGCATGGGACCTCAACTATGTGTTGGAAAAGCTCACCCTGCCTCCATTTGAACCAGCCGCTACCGCTGATATAAAGTTCTTATGGAAGACAGCTCTGCTACTAGCAATTACTTCAGCAAGAAGAGTTTCAGAGCTACAGGCCACCATGGCTGTAGAGCCTTTTATCATATTTTACCCAGACAGGATGTCTCCGAGGACAAATCTTACTTTTATGCCTAAGGTGGTTTCCAGTGTGGCTCTTAACCAAACAATTCATCTGCCAACTTTTTATCCAAATCCGCAGAACAAAGGGGAGAGAATTCTGCATTCTTTGGATATACACAGACAGCTAAGATTCTACTTGAGCAGGACAAAATCTCTAAAAAAAAAAAAAAAAAAAAAACTGAGCAATTACTAGTGTCATATGCTGCAGGATCAGAAGGAAAGGCTATCTCAAAGCAGACAGTTTCAAAGTGGATAAGCCACTGCATCAGTTTCTGCTACTTACACCATGGTAAACCTGTGCCCAAGGGCATTGGGTCTCATTCCACCAGAGCTGCAGCTACTTCGGCAGCCTTTCTCAGAGGAGTACCAACCAAAGACTTTCTAGAGGCTGCTACTTGGAGTTCTGTTCACACCTTTACAAAGCATTACCATTTGCCTCTCTACTCTAAGTTCAGGGCAGGCTTTGCCACTGCAGTGCTGCAGGTCCTTATAGCCACACCTAATGCTGTTTAGCTCCAGCCTCCCAACCATAGCTTTGGGATTCTACCCAAATGTAATGACTGCAACAGTGAAACACGAAGAACATAGTACAGTTGTGCACACTTACCATAATTGTAGATATTGGAGTGTATTCACTGTTGCAGTCCAGGTTACCCTCCCGCCATCCCCCTGTCATTCTACAGTATATCTTTCCTTCTCTATCTTCTACAACCTATGTGGTGTATTTGCTTGTAGGTGAAGGTAAAGCTTTTATTGGTGTGTGTGTGTGTGTGTGTGTGTGTGTGTGTGTGTGTGTGTGTGTGTGTGTGTGTGTGTGTGTCTAATATATATATATATATATATATATATATATATATATATATATATATATATATATATATATATATATATATATATATATATATATATATATATATATATAATTATTGCTACCTTTTTTGGGGGCAAGAAAAACTAAAGAAAATGGTGTATGCTGCATGTTTTATATCCCTGACGTCATGGAAGAGAAGACAGCAACGACGCAGGACCCAAGACTTTGGAATTCAGGCCGACTGAGGGCAACCTGCCAGCAGATTACCCAAATGTAATGACTGCAACAGTGAATACACTCTAACATCTACATTTATGGTAAGTGTACACAACTGTACTACGCCTTTATTGCAACATCAGTTTCCCCAAATTCTCTGCTATAAAGAAAAAGGATAGAATCTATTGGGTACGAGTCTCATAATGCAGGCCCTGCCATTATTTCTTTAAATTGACTGAAGCACTAAAATATTTTCTTCGGGTAATTGTACCATAAATGACAAGGATGGCTGAGCCTTTGACAGGTTGGAAAAAAGTATGCACATTTTCCACTTTGGTTGTTAGTGCTCCAAGTTGTAAAACACATATGAAAATAGCTTTTATCAATTTTTTGAAAATGTGCAACAGTCTTTGGCTAACCTCGCCAACTCCTGAGTTTAAACCATTTCAAGCAGACTAAATTTATTTCCGCTTCCAAGGCCACTGGGCACTGTTAAGTGTTTCTATGGTATGGTTACACTCTTTCCAGAGCTGCCACTGGAATTGTTGTACAGAAATGCCTGGGTGAGACTACAAAAAGTTCAGTGAAGATTTGAATGCTCAGTTGTCCCTCTATTAAAGATTTGTCTGAAAACTCCTTTGAGGGGCTTAAACTGGAAGAGACAAAAATTAATTCAGGGTTTCAGGCAACGGTTGTCTTCTATTCCCAAGTATCAAAGAAATCCTCTAACCTTGGATATTTTTAACCTTTTAAATCTAACCAGCAAAAAATGTTCCAAGCAACAGTATAAAAATGAATGACGAGACACTAAAAAAGAAAGGAGTGAGATCTCCAGGATCAAGAAAAATCTATAACTTTCCTTCTTTGTCCTAACCTGCTTTCCTGAATTGCAGGCAGTCTTTCCCTCTGTCTTCCAGTTTGGAAATCGGTAACTTGAGATTCTTGGTAGCTAAAAATAACACCGGAATGTTTCAGGCTTCAGTGGACATCCCCTCCCTTTGAGTTTGGGATCCTTTTTCTTCCAAGGAGCCAGATTCATATTTTGCTACAAATTATTTGTGTGTGCATTTTAGGAGATAATAATACAGTTCATCCTTCATAACAAGGAAAAGGCTTCTACTCAGGACTGTTTCTGGTCCCCAAAAAAGACTGCACTTTGAAGCCCATTTTAGACCTGTCAAAAAAACAAATTTCTTCGTGTTTCAAAATGCTTATCTTATAAAAACCACTCTGCCCCTTCTTATCACTTTAGATCTCAAAAATGTCTATTTGCACATGCTAATTTACAAAAAAGACTTTTATTCTGTGATACTTTTTCTTGGGATTGCATTTTCAGTTAACATCTTTTACCGCGTGGTCTCTGTACTGCCCTAAAAGAGTCTTCACCAAGTGCCATGCCCCGATTATAGCCTTTTGCAGATTGCAAGATATTCACATCTACCCCTATTGGGACAATTGTCCTAGCTGGGGGATGTAGAGATAAGGCAGTCTGACATCTCTATGTATCTGCTCTGCAACCTGGGCTACAGGTTAAATCTGAAAGTCCTCCTTGATCCCTGTTCATTGGATCATCTTCCTGTCTGTACTTGACTACCTTTCTTTCCCCATAAAAAAAAAAGTTTCTTACTGTCATCACTTTTCAGTCTTTCCCATCAAAACATGCCCACAACAAGGGCATTTCTGAGAATTCTAGGTTTTACTGCTTTAGCCATTCTCCTGGTTCCTTTTGCCAGACTTCACATGAGGAAGATTACTGGGTCCTGAAATCCATGTGGGTCTAACATCTGTACCCTTTAACCTTTCCAATACCTGTTCTCGGTCTTGTAAAGAAAACTCAGTTGGCGGACCACTTTTCCAGTCCTTGTAAATCTAGGACTTTCGCTTTCTCCCCTTATTCCCCCTGTCAGATGCCACATATGCCACGGACTTTGCATGGAGGGTGTCTGAAGGAGTCGAGATCTAGTGGATTTGAGATTCTCATTCCAGGCACAGATTCATAAACATACAGGAAATGATGGTCCTCATAAACACTGTCAAATCTGTAAATCAACTGTGGACACCTGGACTCAACAGGCAACACCTAGGTGATTGACTGATTGGAGGTGGGGGGGCAAGATCCTGTCCCCTTTGTAGGTTAGCAATGCCTGCCTGGGGCTTGACAGTTCACTACAGTTTAACTTTAACTTTATTGGTAGCATACATTCCGTATAAGGAGGACACGGTAGCAGACTCTGAGCAAATCCATGCTATAACCATAGGTCTTCAAAGAGAATTGCCCACTTGTGGTGAACTTCCCAAGTATATCTGTTTCCCTGCTGTCTCAACAGACCAAAACCAGTTCTGTTCAAGACATAGAGGCCTGGAAAACGCACACCGATGTCCTTCAAGGATGCATCTGCAGTCATAACATATGGGTGGTCCTGCCTCAGGCAGCCCTTCGGTCGGCCGGATTCCAAAGTCTGGGTCTGGCCTCGGCTGATGTCGCACTTCACCCGACGTCATAGCTCCTGGGGTATAAAGGCATCAGCCGACGCCATTTTCCCCAGTCTTTCTTGCCGCGTGGTGCCCGAAGCAGAAGCTGTTCGCAAGTGCCGGTCCGTCACATCCAGAGATTTCAGCTACCGAAGACTTCTAAAAAAGCTAAGTACCCCATTGGGGACTCTTTCTTGCCTCAGCCGATGTCAGACAAAGTAAATAATTGTTTAACTTGTGGGAAACCAATACCTCATAAGGATTTCCACTCTTACTGCCTTCCTTGCTTAGGCCCAGACCACGACTTATCAGCTTGTTTAGCCTGTGCTTCCTTCAACCGACGGACACTTAGACGTCGGTCGGAGTTTGCTGAGGAGTTTTTTGGCTCCGCCTTTGCATATAAAATGCTGTCGGAGACTCCGACTACACATTTAGCCAAAAAACGCAAGGAAAAGGACCAACAAGAAGCAGGCACACAAGATTTGTCCGACACCATTCCGTTGGACATCTCTACTCCTGCATGTGGGGCAGCTAGACCCCCTGCTTCTATGTCTATCAAGGCCTTCTCCAGGGCTAAAGCAGCTAAACTTTCCAAGGCCTTACCTACAAAAGCTCCCTCTCACAGACCTACCTCAAGTTCTCAGATTCTCAGCCTTGCTGAGGACTTTATTTCTCTGATCAGGGGATCCCAACCTCACCCAGACAGGGCCTCACAGCCCCCTCCTGAAAAGAGGCCTAGGACTGAACCCCCTGAACCTCTCTCCTCTGACTATTCCTCGGATGGATCAGATTTATCAGACCATCAGGAAGGACCATACTCACCTTATGAGGATTCTGATGCAGAAGACTCCTTTCCTTCTGCCTCCCCCCCAGAAGAATTTTCATTTGGAGAAACTCTACACTCAATGAGGGAACACTTCCAATGGCAGGGTCAGGATTTCTCTGATTCTAGGAAAAGGCTAAGGACTTTTTTACACTTACCACAGCATAGGCCTTTAGCCATACCTCCTGTACTATCAGTTGTTGATGCATACAATGATGCCAGTTCTGCCTCTGATTCTCTTCCCCTGGCCCCTGCCAAACCTGACAGATATTACAGGGTCCCGGATTCTCACTTCCACTTGTATAAGGCCCATGCTGCAGACCCAGAAACCATTTCTCAGGGCCCTAAGGGTGTTGCAGCTGCCTCTGCCAAAAACCCCCTACCCTCTGAAAGAGAATCAAGAGCATTAGAGAGATGGGGTAAAAAGGTTTATACATCTACTACTCTTTGTGCCAGGGCTTTAAACTGTCAATTTCACATGATACAGTACCAGGAATTTTTGTTAGATCAGCTGAATAAAAAGCTTTCCTCTCCTGAACCTTTAGACCGTAAGTCCCTTCAGGATTTGGTACACAACTCTCAGCAGGTCAGTAATCATTTCTTAAAATGTGGCTATGATGCACTGGAGGCTTCATTTAGATCAGCTATGACTGGAGCAGTGATTCGAAGGCATGCCTGGCTAAAAGAGCAATCCTTGCCAGACCATGTTAAGTCTAAACTCCTAGATGCCCCTATGGAGAAACAAAGTTTATTTGGCTCCCCTGCACAGGAGGTTCTAAAAGTGGAAGAAAAAGCAAAATCTGTCCAAACAGTCAAGGATTTTCTGCAGGTCCAACTTCCGAGGTTCAGCAGGAATTGGCCGTCAAAGAATTGGTCCTTTCCAGACACCTCCAGAGCACAGAGAGGCAGAAATAGACGCCCAAGAGGCAGAGGTCAATCAAGGGGTGCCTACAGGGGTCGTCAGTGGCAACCTGCCATCCAGAGGAGTGCCGCCACAGCTGCGACTGCAACCACTTCCACAGGACAGACACAATGACTTGTCTCTGATTCCGCCTACCAGGGAACAACTGGAAGCACCCTTGGGCAGAAAGCTAGCTTTATTTTCAAAAAACTGGCATTGCATTACAGGAGACAAATGTACTTTGCAAACAATAGTCAAAGGCTACAGGTTTCACTTCCACACTTTACCAAAAAAAAAAAGGAATGCCAAACCTTCCACCAAGCCAGAAATCAGAGGTTCTAAAACAAATCACCAACTTACTAAGGATGAGAGCAATAGAAAAGGTACCATCTATGGAACAAGGCCAAGGATTTTACTCCAGACTATTCCTTGTACCAAGAAAAGAAAATCAATGGAGGCCTATTCTCGACTTGTCCGCACTAAACACATATCTCATTGTTCCAAAACTCAAGATGCTGACCCTACAGCAACTTCTTCACATGTTGGGCAAGGAGTCTTGGCTGGTGACTCTAGATCTCAAGGAGGCATACCTGCACGTCCCTGTACGACCAGATTGCAGAAGACACCTCAGATTTCTTGCAGGATCAGAGCATTATCAATTCTCAGTATTGCCCTTTGGCTTATCTACTTTGCCCATAGTATTCACGAAATGCCTGGCATCAGTAATTGCACATTGCAGGCTTCAGGGAATTCAAATCTACCCATACCTGGACGACTGCCTAATACAAGCGGACAACAAGACAAAAATAATAAAGGATTTGGCCTATGTCATACAACTGCTGCAAGCCTTGGGATACACAGTCAACATACAAAAGTCAAGACTAGTGCCATCCCAAAGGATAACATTTTTGGGTGCAGAACTGGACACAATAACTCAGATGGCTTTTCTCACAGAAGAAAAACAAAAGCAACTACCAGTCTAGTTCATGGCATTAACAAGACAACCTCAACTTACTGCAAGGAAAGTCCTGCGGGCCCTGGGTTACATGGCATCCTGCATAATCTTGATCCCACATGCCAGGCTGCATATGAGAAAATTACAATGGTCCCTAAGGAATGTATGGTCTCAACACAGACACAGTCTAGAAACCCTGATACCAATCATTCCATGCCTGAAAAAAGAATTCCTGTGGTGGACTCAGGCTTGCCAGACCAACAGAGGAATGCCTTTCCACAAACCACAACCAAGGCAGACCATCACCACGGACGCCTCAGACCTAGGCTGGGGGGCACACATGGAAGACAAGTGTATCCAAGGCCTATGGTCCCAAGACCAGCTGAATCTACACATAAATCTAAAGGAGATGCTGGCAGTGAAGCATGCAATCGAGGCATTCAAATCATTCCTCCAGCAAGGACACCTGCTGATAAGGACGGACAATACCACAGTCATGTGGTACATCAACAAACAGGGAGGCACACATTCCTGCCCTCTATGCCGGATGGCAATGGACCAGTGGAACTTAGGCCTGAATCTCAACATTCAACTACAGGCCAGATTCGTACCAGGAAAAGAGAATTCACTAGCAGACAGCTTAAGCAGAACTACCACGGATGCTCACGAATGGATGCTGCATCCAGACATCTTCAAAACCATAACAAAGAAATAGGGAATGCCAGAGATAGACCTGTTCGCCTCCCCACTCAACCACCAACTGAAGAAATTCTGCTCAAGAGTATACCATCCACAAGCCTGGAGGGTGGACTCCCTTTCTTTCAGCTGGAAGGCCCTGACAGTTTATGCCTTTCCACCTCTCCCATTGATGTACAAAGTTCTACTGAAGATCAGGGAGGAACAGCCAAAGATAATTCTGATAGCTCCAGACTGGCCAAGGCAGCATTGGTACCCGCTACTGAGAAGCATGTCTCGGACGAACTCATGGCCTCTACCTTTATGGCCTTTACTTCTAACGCAGAACAACTACAAGACCCTGCATCCAAACTTAAAAACGCTGCAGCTAACTGCCTGGAAAATTGCATAAAACAAAACCAACCTGTTTTATCTCAGAGGGTCAAGGACATTCTCCTGGAGGCTCGCAGACCCTCCACAAGGAAAACATATTCAGCCAAATGGGAAGAGATTCCTCATTTGGAGTGCATCAAAGGGAACAAATGTCACACTGGCAAACCTAGCACACATCCTAGAATACTTAGCAGAACTGTTCCACAATGGCCTGTCCTATTCTTCCATTAAGATTCATGCTTCAGCAATTTCAGCAGAGTACAACATGGATCCTCCTGTCTTCTCTCACCCTCTCCTCAGACAATTTTTGAGAGGGATCAAAAATGTAAAACCTCCAAGGAAACCACCTCTGCCTGCATGGGATCTCAATTTTGTGCTAGAAAAATTAACACTTCCACCTTTTGAACCAGCAGCAACAGCAGACGTACAGTTCTTATCTTGGAAAATTGCTTTCCTGCTAGCAATCACTTCAGCAAGAAGGGTATCCGAGCTACAGGCATTAATGGCAGTACAGCCTTTCCTTATCTTTCACCAGGATAGAGTGTCTCTGAGAACTAATCCTACTTTCATGCCAAAGGTGGTATCCAGGGTATCCTTGAACCAAGCTATTCATTTACCCACATTCTTCCCTAACCCACAGAACAGGGGGGAAAAACTACTTCACACCTTGGATGTACGCAGACAACTGCGCTACTATCTGGACAGAACTAAGACCAGCAGAAAAACTGACCAGCTTCTGGTAGCATATGCAACAGGAGTGCAAGGAAAAGCAATTTCAAAACAGACCATTTCAAAATGGATAGGAAATTGCATCCGATTCTGCTACTCTTTTTATGGAAAGACAACTCCTGAAAATATCAGGCCTCACTCCACAAGAGCTACAGCCACCACTACAGCTTTCCTACGAGGAGTGGCTACAAAAAACATTTTAGAAGCTGCTACTTGTAGCTCCGTGCATACATTTGCCAAGCATTACAATCTTCCTTTATACTCCAGATCCCGAGCAGGTTTTGCTACTGCAGTTTTACAAGGGATCTTAACTACACCATCATTATCTTAGTGCCTCCTCCCCCAGTTTGGCTATGGTATTCTACCCATATGTTATGACTGCAGATGCATCCTTGAAGGACATAGTACAGTTTTGTACCTACCATAAATGTAGATGTCCGATTAGGTATGCATCTGCAGTCAGGATTACCCACCCTCCTTCCCCTCTGTGGTATTCCTAGGGTACTTACCCCTCTCTTAGCTAGCTGGGGGAATCTATTATGGTGTATTTGTTTGTATGTATATATACTTTTTGATTTCTACTGTTTGGAATTTTCTACTTTTATACAAATTTAGCCTTCCTAGAGGGCACCTGGCATCTGGGGCAAGAAACACTGAGGAAAATGGCGTCAGCTGATTCCTTTATACCCCAGGAGCTATGACGTCGGGTGAAGTGCGACATCAGCCGAGGCCAGACCCAGACTTTGGAATCCGGCCGACCGAAGGGCTGCCTGAGGCAGGACAACCCATATGTTATGACTGCAGATGCATACCTATCGGACATCTACATTTATGGTAGGTACAAAACTGTACTTTTTATTCCCCTGGATGACCATATTCCTGTATGCTTTTCTCCCCTTTCCTCCGATACCCAGAGCCCTTCTGAAGATCAGGAAGGACTTCTCAGAGATGCTTCTGGTGGCCCCTTTTGGCCCAGACAGCATTTGTTTTCCCTTCTGGTGTAACTACCCAGGGGCAATTACCAAAACCTCCCTTACATGATAGACTTGCTCACTCAGGATAATGAATCTTTGATCTTCCCAACATTCATAATCACAGTCTTAACTATGTGGATGACAGAGAAAAAGGGCCCAAGTAGGATCAAAAACTTAAAATGTGCAACAGATGTTGGAGGCAAGAAACCCTAGTACTAGAAAGTCCTACATGGCCAAATGGAAAAGTTTTTCTAGTTGGTGCCAAAATGGAGAACAGGACCTAACCTAACACTTCTGATTCACCAGTATCTGTGTGAATTGCTACGTTCAGGCCTAACAAATGCTTAAGTTAAGGTACACTTCCCTGCCATTTCTGATTGTTACTGGACCCCCCCTTCATTATTTCAAGTCGGACAATTTTTAACACATAAACACACATCTTTTATGCAATGTCACATCTCTAATAGCCTGTACACAATCCTTGATTTCTATAAGTTTTTTGAAAAATCAATTTAAAAAGCATAAGATAAACATGAATGTTTTGTGAACAATGAATGCTATTAAAACTGTACAAATATCAGCAGTAATGGTCCATGATTTCAGGCTTTCCATAAAAACTATAATAATTTATAATGCACACAAGTCTAGAATTATCTTTTTTTGCAAAGCTGGTTCAAAGTTCTATGCTTCTGTGTACCGTCATTTGATGCGGCAGTTCGATCCAAAGTTTAAGCTGACCTTTAGAGCCGATAAATTTGCCATGATGCTCTGCCAAGTCACGGTGGCGTCACTGACCACCAGATGTCCTTCAAGGATGCATCTGCAGTCCTAACATATGGGTTGTCCTGCCTCAGGCAGCCCTTCGGTCGGCCGGATTCCAAAGTCTGGGTCTGGCCTCGGCTGATGTCGCACTTCACCCGACGTCATAGCTGCTGGGGTATAAAGGCATCAGCCGACGCCATTTTCCTCAGTCTTTCTTGCCGCGCGGTGCCCGAAGCAGAAGCTGTTCGAAAGTGCCGGTCGGTCAGATCCAGAGATTTCTACTACCGAAGACTTCTAAAAAAAGCTAAGTACCCGGTTGGGGACTCTTTCTTGCCTCAGCCGATGTCAGACAAAGTAAATAATTGTTTAACTTGTGGGAAACAAATACCTCATAAGGATTTCCACTCTTACTGCCTTCCTTGCTTAGGCCCAGACCACGACGTATCAACTTGTTTAGCCTGTGCTTCCTTCAACCGACAGATGCTTAGACGTCGGTCGGAGTTTGCAGAGGAGTTTTTTGGTCCCACTTTTGCATATAAAATGCCGTCGGAGACTCCGACTGCACAATTAGCTAAAAAGCGCAAGGAAAAGGACCGACACTCGCGGTCCGCGGTTTCGGCTGAAACCACGGTTAGGCCAACCGCGAGTGTCTCGGTTTCGGCTGAAACCGAGTCCACGGTTCTTCCTTCGGCCGAAAGCATGCCTCCGATAACCGAGGCCTCACAGAGCATGGCTGAATCTGCTACTGAAATTACTGCTACAGAAGCAGGCACCCAGGATTTGTCAGACACTATCCCTTTAGACATTTCTACCCCTGCACGTGGGGCTGCTAGACCCCCTGCTTCTATGTCTATCAAGGCCTTTTCCAGGGCTAAAGCAGCTAAATCTTCTAAGGCCTTACCTACAAAAGCTCCCTCACACAGGCCTACCTCTAGTTCCCAGATACTCAGCCTGGCTGAGGATCTCATTTCTTTGATCAGGGGATCCCAACCTCACCCAGACAGGGCCTCTCAACCTCCTCCAGATAAGAGGCCTAGGACTGAACCCCCTGAACCTGTCTCTACAGAGTATTCCTCAGATGACTCTGATATTTCAGACCATCAGGAAGGCCCATGTTCTCCTTATGAGGATTCTGATGAAGAAGACTCCATTCCTTCTGCTTCTCCTCCTGAAGAATTTTCTTTTGGGGAAACCCTACACTCTATGAGGGAACACTTCCAATGGCAGGGCCAGGATTTCTCAGATTCAAGGAAAAGGCTAAGGACTTTTTTACACTTACCACAGCATAGGCCTTTAGCCATTCCTCCAGTACTATCAGTTGTTGATGATGCATATAATGATGCCAGTACTGCCTCTGATTCTCTCTCTCCGGCCCCTGCCAAGCCTGACAGATATTACAGGGTCCCGGACACACACTACCACTTGTATAAGGCTCATGTTGCAGACCCAGAAACAATTTCACAGGGCCCTAAAGTTGTGGCAGCTGCCTCTGCCAAAAACCCTCTTCCCTCTGAAAGGGAATCTAGAGCATTAGAGAGATGGGGTAAAAAGGTTTATACATCTGCTACTCTTTCGGCCAGGGCCTTAAACTGTCAATTTCACATGATTCAGTACCAGGAATTTTTGTTAGACCAGCTAAATAAAAAAACTGTCCTCTCCTGAACCTATAGACCGCAAGTCCCTTCAGGATTTGGTACATAACTCTCAGCAGGTCAGTAATCATTTCTTAAAATGTGGCTATGATGCACTGGAGGCTTCCTTTAGATCAGCTATGACTGGAGCAGTGATTCGAAGGCATGCCTGGTTAAAAGAGCAATCCTTACCAGACCATGTTAAGTCAAAACTCCTAGATGCTCCTATGGAGAAACAAAGTTTGTTTGGCTCCCCTGCACAGGAGGTTCTGAAGAAAGTGGAAGAAAAAGCAAAATCTGTCCAAACAGTCAAGGATTTCTTACAGGTCCAACCTCCGAGGTTTAGCAGAAATTGGCCTTCGAAGAATTGGTCCTTTCCAGACACCTCCAGAGCAGAGGGAGGCAGAAATAGACGCCCAAGAGGCAGAGGTCAATCTAGGGGTGCCTACAGGGAACGTCAGTGGCAACCTGCCAACCAGAGAAGTGCTGCCACAGCTGCAACTACAACCACTTCCACAGGACAGACACAATGACTTGGCTCTGGTTCCGCCTACCAGGGAAAAACTGGAAGCACCCTTGGGTGGAAAGCTAGCCTTATTTTACGACAACTGGCATTGCATTACAGGAGACAAATGGACTTTACAAACAATAGACAAGGGCTACAGGTTTCACTTCCACACACTACCAAAAAAGAGAGGAATGCCAAACCTTCCACCAAGCCAAAAAACAGAGGCTCAAAAACAAATCAACAACTTACTAAGGATGAGAGCTATAGAAAAGGTACCACCTATGGAACAAGGCCAAGGATTTTACTCCAGACTATTCCTTGTACCAAGAAAAGAAAATCAATGGAGACCTATTCTCGACTTGTCCGCACTGAACACATACCTCATTGTTCCAAAATTCAAAATGCTGACCCTCCAGCAACTTCTTCCCATGCTGGGCAAGGAGTCTTGGCTGGTGACTCTAGATCTCAAGGAGGCATACCTGCACGTCCCTATACGACCAGATTGCAGAAGACACCTCAGATTTCTTGCAGGATCAGAGCATTATCAATTCTCAGCATTGCCCTTTGGCTTATCTACTGCGCCCAGAGTATTCACGAAATGCCTGGCATCAGTAATTGCTCATTGCAGGCTTCAGGGAATTCAAATTTACCCATACCTGGACGACTGCCTAATACAAGCGGACAACAAGACAAAATTAACAAAAGATTTGGCAAATATCATACAACTGTTGCAAGCCTTGGGGTACACAGTCAACATTCAAAAGTCAAGGCTAGTACCATCCCAAAAGGATAATATTTTTGGGTGCAGAACTGGATACAACAACTCAGATGGCTTTTCTCACAGAAGAAAAACAGCAGCAACTACCAGTCTATTTCATGACATTAACAACACAAACTCAGCTTACTGCAAGGAAAGTCCTGCAAGCCCTAGGTTACATGGCATCCTGCATAATATTGATCCCGCATGCCAGGCTGCATATGAGAAAGTTGCAATGGTACCTAAGGAATGTATGGTCTCAACACAAGCACAGTCTAGAAGCCCAGATTCCATTAATTCCATGCCTGAGTAAAGAATTCCTGTGGTGGGCTCAGGCCTGTCAGTTGAACAGGGGATTGCCTTTCCACAAACCACATCCAAGCCAGACCATCACCACGGACGCCTCAGACCTAGGCTGGGGGGCTCACATGGGAGGACAAGTGTAAACAAGGCCTATGGACCCAAGACCAGCTGAATCTACACATAAATCTAAAGGAGATGCTGGCAGTGAAACATGCAATCCAGGCATTCAGACCATTTCTCCAACAAGGTCACCTGCTGATAAGGACGGACAATACCACAGTCATGTGGTACATCAACAAACAGGGAGGTACACACTCATATCCTCTATGCCGGATGGCAATGGACCTGTGGAATTTGGCCCTGAATCTCAACATTCAACTACAGGCCAGATTTGTACCAGGAAAAGAAAATTCACTAGCAGACACCTTAAGCAGAACTACCACGGATGCTCACGAATGGATGCTGCATCCGGATATCTTCAAAACCATAACAAAGAAATGGGGAATGCCAGAGATAGACCTGTTCGCCTCCCCACACAACCACCAACTGAAGAAATTCTGCTCAAGAGCATACCACACACTTGCCTGGAGGGTGGACTCCCTTTCCTTCAGCTGGAAAAACCTGACAGCATATGCATTTCCACCTCTTCCTTTGATGTACAAAGTCCTACTGAAGATCAGAGGGGAACAGCCAAAGGTAATCCTGAT
This sequence comes from Protopterus annectens, assembly GCF_019279795.1. NCBI lineage: Eukaryota > Metazoa > Chordata > Ceratodontiformes > Protopteridae > Protopterus > Protopterus annectens. The sequence goes on along the minus strand of NC_056736.1, from coordinate 371,763,660 downwards.
AGCTCCAGACTGGTACCCACTACTGAGAAGCATGTCTCGTTCACACTCATGGCCTCTACCTCTATGTCCCTTACTTCTAACACAGAACAACTACAGGACCCTGCATCCAAACTTGAAAACACTGCAGCTAGCTGCTTGGAATATTGCATAAAACAAAATAAACCAGATTTATCTCTGAGGGTTAAGGACATTATCCTGGAGGCACGCAGACCCTCCACAAGGAAAACTTATTCAGCCAAATGGAAAAGATACCTCATTTGGAGTGCAGAAAAGGGAGAAAATGTCTCATTGGCAAACGTAGCACACATCCTGGAATACTTAGCAGAACTATTCCACAATGGCCTGTCCTACTCCTCCATTAAGATTCATGCATCAGCAATTTCAGCAGAGTACAACATGGATCCTCCTGTCTTCTCTCATCCTCTACTCGGGCAGTTCTTGAGAGGAATCAAAAATGTAAAGCCTCCAAGGAAACCACCTTTACCTACATGGGATCTCAACTTTGTGCTGGAAAAATTAACACTTCCCCCTTTTGAACCAGCAGCAACAGCAGACTTACAGTTCTTATCTTGGAAAACTGCTTTCCTGCTAGCAATCACTTCAGCAAGAAGGGTATCGGAGTTACAGGCATTAATGGCAGTACAGCCTTTCCTTATCTTCCATCAGGATAGAGTGTCTCTGAGAACTAATCCTACTTTTATGCCAAAAGTGGTCTCCAGGGTATCATTGAACCAAGCGATTCATTTACCTACATTCTTCCCCAACCCACAGAACAGGGGAAAGACTACTACATACCTTGGATGTGCACAGACAATTACGCTACTATCTGGACAGAACTAAGACCAACAGAAAAACTGACCAGCTTCTGGTAGCATATGCAACAGGAGTGCAAGGAAAAGTAATTTCAAAACAGACAATCTCAAAATGGATAGGAAATTGCATTAGATTTTGCTACTCTTTTCATGGAAAGACAACTCCTGAAAATATCAGGCCTCATTCCACAAGAGCTACAGCCACCACTACAGCTTTCCTACGAGGAGTGGCTACCAAAGACATTTTAGAAGCTGCTACTTGGAGCTCCGTGCATACATTTGCCAAGCATTATAATCTTCCTTTATACTCCAGATCCCGAGCAGGTTTTGCAACTGCTGTTCTACAAGGGATCTTAACTACACCATCTTTATCTTAGTACCTCCTCCCCCAGTTTGGCTATGGTATTCTACCCATATGTTAGGACTGCAGATGCATCCTTGAAGGACATAGTACAGTTTTGTACCTACCATAAATGTAGATGTCCGATAGGTATGCATCTGCAGTCAGGATTACCCACCCTCCTTCCCCTCTGTGGTATTCCTAAGGTACTTACCCCTCTTTTAGCTAGCTGGGGGAATCTATTATGGTGTATTTGTTTGTATGTATATATGTATATATATATTTTTGCTTTATACTGTTTGGAATTATTTGCATTTATCCAAATTAGCCTTCCTAGAGGGCACCTGGCATCTGGGGCAAGAAACACTGAGGAAAATGGCGTCAGCTGATGCCTTTATACCACAGCAGCTATGACGTCGGGTGAAGTGCGACATCAGCCGAGGCCAGACCCAGACTTTGGAATCCGGCCGACCGAAGGGCTGCCTGAGGCAGGACAACCCATATGTTAGGACTGCAGATGCATACCTATCGGACATCTACATTTATGGTAGGTACAAAACTGTACTTTTGGCACACTGTCTGCTGCCTTTGAGGTTTTGGATATAGCTGTAGAAGTCTTTGTGGTTGGATTTAGCAGGTGAAGCTATGTTGATCTTGTAGAACGTAAACTAGATCGGAAACTAAGAAGACTAATTAATTAGAGAACACTTAATATCATTGTCACAGGAGTTGTCCTTACTCTTCCTTTTTTTTTTTTTTTTTTTGCCAGGACTCGTTTCTTTTGTTATATATCATTTTAAAGTTAGGATTACACCAGTGTGAGTTTCTTTTGGGCTTGCTTCTAGTAGGTACAGCAGCCTTTATGCAGTCATTTACAGGGTCTCTGAACAATTCTGCATAGGTTGCTTAGAACTTGTGGTTGGGAAAGGCATTGAATTTTGATCAACTTTAATAGGGTGTAGTTTACTTTGAAATAGTTCCTAATTGTTACTGTGTTTGCTGGGCTTATCAAGTTGATTTTTATTTTTGAAGGAGACTGCTTTTGTGCTCAGACCTCACCACCGAGGATGCGACATGAGGGGGCACACTCCAGTACTGACACCCACCAGAGGTTCAGCCTGGTCAGGGTCATTTGTGTTAAAGTCTAGGAATCGTGCCTGAGGGTATGAGGCAGTGTATGTTTCCTGTCTATACAGGGATACTTAGGCTCCCATTAATAGGGTATTTGGTCTAATGGTGAGTGTCTCAATTAGGTCTAGGTACGAACTATGGAATTTGAGGGACATGGAGGGTGACCTGTAGTTTGGCAGGGTATGGTATGGGACATGTCCATCAGCAAACCACCATAGACAAATTCCTGGGCATTGTCCTGTTTAACCAACATAGTTATGCTTGTTGCGAATATAAATTGAGACTCCTCCACCTTTTGGCCTTGTCTATGCAGCTGATGGCCTAAATGTGTGGAAGGAACTACAGTCTTGCATAGCTGGAGTACTTTCTGCAGATTTGAGTCTCATTAGTAACAGAGATGTCTATATTTTTAAGAGTGAGGAGATTTTGTAGGGTGTTTTGGCTCCTAGCACTGAGCAGTAAAACATTTTATTTGCTATGTCAATAGGTTTGTCAATTTGGCATTGCCTAAAAAAAGGCTCTAAGGGGATGGATAGTTTTAGCCAGTATTAGGCAGCTTAGGGGAGACTGGTGCAGACCATCCTTTGCAAAGCACCGTGGCTTGTTAACCATGTCCTCCCATGCTGACAAATATTGAAAACACCAGAAACTAAGCCAGTTATTGAAATCCCATCTTTTTTTTTTCCTCCATACTGTGGCATCATTCTTAGTGAAGGTAGAATACTGCTCAGTGCAAGACGCACACCTGTCTGAGACAGATATTCAGAGAAAGGTCAACAATGTGTCTCTCCATATAGTCCATGGAAGTACATCTCAAGTCATTCATGCCCACCTGGACTATGATAGAATCATACTGGTACCTGTCATGTAGTGACTTGAGTGCATGCGTAACCTGGTATATCCTGCTTCCAGATAAGCAACTAACCATTGTCTTGTTTAGCCTGGTGAGTAGGACATCTGTGTGTCATTGTATGGAGTCCCTATGACAAGAAACCTGGGAAATGCGTTGTCTTGCTATATGGATTTTTCTCTTGAGGCTGCACTAGTTGTAGGCTTGTGTGGAGTGTTTGGTGCTTTTGGTGAGTGCTTTAGAGATTGCTGAGGATAGGAGTTGCCGTTTATAGGCTTAGGAGGTCTTTCAGGTTTGGGAAGATTGCTTTTTGCTACTTCAGAATATGATGGTCTGTGTGTGGTGGATGTAGTGTGCGCGTTCTTGACAACCTTGTTTATATGCAAGATTTTTGCCTCCAGTGAAATTCTGTATGTGCATCTCTCGCATACTGTGTTTTATTTCTCTAAGGATTAAATACTTGCTTTGTCTTTGAACATGAGACAATCGCTACGTTGTCTCAGGATACCCATATCTACCTAGCAGCAGAATATAAAGGATAAGTCAAGATAAAATCACTTTAGCTAGCAGATCTGGGAGACTGTCTCTGATACCCTAATGTATTCTTAATTAGAACAAGCACACTCATCCATCTACGTACTTAACTGAATAAACTACTGGAAACTTCAACAAGGTGTCTTTATTCCTCCCACAAGGAGGGTATCTGAGAGAGAGTCTTCCAGATCTTTTGGCTAAAGTGATTTTGTTTGGATTTATCCTTTATACTAGATTGCCTCTGTTTTCATATGCACCAAGCTGGGTATTAAGACATTTGAAAATCGTATATCCATATTGTCTGAACCTGTATTTGGGTGGGCTACTCTAGGTCGTACACTGGATTGTACAGAGGTTTACTTGGGTGGTTTCTGGTGTTTGGTGGTATACTAGGTTATATTGTGCCAAGATTTGATAGTAGTAATGTTTAATGTACAAACTAACTGCTCTAAGCTTGTCTTTATGTAATGACTTTGTTTTAGCCACATTAAATTACAGGTTTTAGTTTTAAGGGAAGTTTTGTAGATTAAAATTTGCTTCTGGGTGTTTGTGCCTGTACAGAGCACTGCTAACCTCTTTATGTAATAACGCCAAGAAAGATTGAGAGTGTTATGCAACAGCAAAACAACTTAAGGAAGTTACCTTGACAAGACAGTTTCAAGTATTTTAAATCTTTAGAATGATTTAAAGGAAAAAAAATTGACAAAACAAAAATAAAGCAGTAGAACTCTGAACAGTTGCCAAGGATGGAGCAGGATTAACTGTGGACTCAGTGTGGCGGGGGCTCCAAGCAAATGGGAGCTCTATGAAAATGAGCAGGAAACGATCTGTAGTAAGGGAGGTTTACTCCAGTGCAATAGTGGCTTGCTGGGTGGCCACTTACTATTATGGATATATGGAAAACAATGTTGTGGGAAAGTACTTAAGTTACATAACAGACAATAGCAGTGAAAGAGGGGAGGGAGGGACTTTGGAAGTCAGATTACTGTAAGGGGCGGAAGCCAGGCACACAACCTTTTAAAACCCACAATATGTAAAGGGTGGGAGGGTTAGGGAAAAATTCAAACTGGAGCTCTAATCCTAAGGTTAGAATTTCAGAAACATTTGGCTTAATGTCTTAGGGATGGGGACAAACTCAAGAATGGGGGAAATAGCAAGGTAAACAGGCACTGGAATGCAACTTTAAGCAGGCATATATACAACTATAAAAGAAATCCTGGAGCAAAATTCACAATACTGCCATTGCTGCAACCCTACCGCAGACCGAGGCACCAGACCCTGCAGAAATTTACCAGTAACTCTGTAATCCATTACTAAATTTGAGACCCCAGTCTGGGTTTAAAATACAAAATGTCTACCTTTTACATGTAATTCTACTTATGGAAATAGAGGTAACAGTGTATTACTGCAAGATTTTAGCACCATCTTCACACAACTGCAAATTAAGTTACAAGGTTAATGTCCCAGAACAAATTAAAGAAATGCAAACTGATATGGAATCTGGTGCTAGGTGCCCTGAGATTAGCACTGCTGCAGCTGTTGCTTCAACCATTTGTATTTTTCTGAGGTGTGAATTGAAACTTCACTTTGGCCTTCATTAAATCTTTGTCAGACCTTACGACTTCTAGATCAGGTCTTTTTCAGAGCTATGACTAGCAGCACTGGAGAATCAAGTAGAGACTCTCTGGAGGGAAAACTGAAATTGATTAGCAGATGTAGTTACGATAGTGATCTGCTTGAATGTGTCAGTCTTCATCACCACCCTCTCACCCATCTCAGAGCAAAGCTGTCATTTTGCTTGTGGCTTGATCAGAGAGGAATGGTGTAAATGATAATACTGTTCTGACCTCATGGTACATTTTTGGTAGGTCTGTCTCTTTTTGCCTTTTTCCTATACTTGTTTAGGTGAGGGGTTACAGATTTCATCTTTCTGCACATCTGTCTTAGCAGTAGAGTATGGAAACCACTCAATTTAGTGGAGGGGACTGTAGTAGACTTCACTACAACCGTTGCGCTCTTTGATGTAGTTGTGCTAGACAAGTTATCGGGGGAAGATCACCTTCATTTGGGATCATGACTTCTCTTCACTTAGCTTACAACTAGTGGCCTTGTTCAGCTTGGCTGCATTTGTTTGTTTTTAGTTGTGAGTTCCTAGTGGTGGATTTTTAACTTGATTCTCTGTTACTGTTCACCCTTAAATGAGGAAGGTGATGTAATTCCACTTCAAGAAGTTTGTAACATACCCATGATTTATTCCTGTGGACCACATTTAGCAGAATATTCCTCAGTCTAATAATTTTTAATTTTGTAGTGCACTGAGCACCATGAGTACACGCCCGTAACAATTAAATGATAGCCTAGTTTAATGCTGATGTCCTTCATGGATGCATCTGCAGTCATAACAACTGGGTTGTCCTGTCGTCAGGCAGCCCTTCGGTCGGCCGGATTCCAAAGTCCGGGTCCGGCTTCGGCTGATGTCGCACTTCACCCGACGTCATCTCTGCTTGTCTTCGGGTATAAAGGCATCAGCCGACGCCATTTTCCTCAGTCTTTCTTGCCGTGCGCTCAAGCAGAAGCTGTTCGCAAGTGCCGTCGGTCAGATCCAGAGATTACTACTACCGAATACTACTTCGAAGACTTCTAAAAGCTAAGTACCCCGTTGGGGACTCTTTCTTGCCTCAGCCGATGTCAGAAAAAGTCAATAACTGTTTAACTTGTGGGAAACAAATACCTCATAAAGATTTCCACTCTTACTGTTTGCCTTGTTTAGGCCCAGACCACGACGTAGCAGCCTGTTCGGCCTGTGCTTCATTCAACCGACGAACGCTTAGGCGTCGGTTGGAGTTTGCTGAACAGTTTTTCGGCTCAGATTTTGCGTACATTATGCCGTCGGATCCTCCGACTACCCAAATTGTTAAAAAACGCAAAGAAAAAGACCGACACTCGCGGTTCGCGGTTTCGGGCGAAACCATGGTTAAGCAAACCGCGAGTGTCTCTGTTTCGGCCGAAACCGAGAAAACTGATCAAAGTACAGCTGAATCAATGACTACTACTGAGGTTCCTGCTACCTTACTTGAATCGGCCTCAGAATTTTTACCTACAACAGTGGTTACTAGTGACTTATCAGACACCATCCCTTTGGATGTCTCTACCCCAGCACGTGGTGCTGCTAGGCCTCCTGCAGCCATGTCCATTAAGGCCTTTGCCAGGGCTAAAGCAGCCAAGTCTTCTAAATCAGTGCCTGTTAAACCCCCCTCAACCAGGCCCACTTCTAGTGCACAAATGCTTACTCTGGCAGAAGATTTAATATCCTTAATTAGGGGATCTCAATCTCACCCAGACAGGGCCTCTCAGCCCCCAGAAAAGAGACCTAGAGCAGAGCCCCCCGAGCCTGTGTCCTCTGATTCTGCGGATGACTCAGATATTACAGACCAGCCAGAGGCTCCTTTCTCCAATTATGAAGACTCAGATGCTGAAGAATCCATTCCAGCTGCTTCTCCACCAGAAGAATTCTCCTTTGGGGAAACCTTGCATGCCATGCGAGAACAATTCCAATGGCAGGAACAGGATTTCTCAGATTCCAGAAAAAGACTTAGGACTTTTCTGCACCTTCCACAACACAGGCCCTTAGCTATACCTCCTGTCCTCTCTGTTGTGGACGATGCATTTAATGATGTCTGCACTGCACCAGATTCCTTACCTCCAGCCCCTGCCAAACCAGATAGATTTTACAGGGTACCAGACACTCATCATCACCTATACAAGGCCCCACTTGCAGACCCCGAAACTATATCCCAGGGGCCTAAGGCAGTAGCCTCGACCACAGCAAAAAACCCTATTCCTTCTGAAAGGGAAGCCAGGTCTTTAGACAGATGGGGCAAAAAAGTTTACACCTCAGCTACTCTCTCAGCTAGAGCTTTAAACTGTCAGTTTCACATGATACAATACCAAGAGTTTATGCTTGATCAGTTAACTAAAAAGCTATCCTCTGACTCTATAGATAAGAAATATGTATTAGAAATGGTAAATAACATACAACAGGTTAGTAACCATTCCTTAAAATGTGGCTATGATGCACTGGAGGCTTCATTTAGATCAGCCATGACTGGCACAGTGATAAGAAGACATGCATGGCTGAAGGAACAGGTCTTACTGGATCATGTTAAAGCTAAGTTATTAGATGCTCCTATGGATAAGGCCAGTTTGTTTGGTACACCTGCCCAGCAGGTAATGAAGAAAATGGAAGAAAAGGCAAAATCTGTACAAACGGTTAAAGATTTCTTGCAGGTTCAGCCCCAAGGTTTAGCAGGAACTGGCCTGCCAAAAATTGGTCCTTTCCTGACTCCACAAGATCCCAAAGGGGCAGGAATAGACGTTCCAGAGGCAGAAATCAATCCAGAGGGGTGCCTACAGAGGACGACAGTGGCAAGGTAATAACAGAGGCACAGACACAGCCACTACCACTACAACAGCACAATCACAGTGACTTGATTCTAACTCCGCCTACCAGGGAACAAATAGCAGCACCATTAGGCGGAAAATTAACCTTATTTTCAAGAACTGGCACTATATCACAAAAGACAAGTGGATTTTGCAAACCATAGACCAAGGTTACGGTTCCACTTCCACACTTTACCAGTCAAAGAGGAATGCCAAACCTGCCTCCAAATCAAAAAACAGAAGCTCTACAGCAGATAATGCAATTAACAAAGATGAGAGCTGTGGAAAGAGTACCAATAACAGAACAAGGCAAAGGATTCTACTCCAGACTATTCCTAGTTCCAAGAAAGGAAAAAAGTTGGAGACCTATTCTCGATCTGTCCACCTTAAATACATACATCATTGTCCCAAAATTCAAAATGCTGACCCTACAGCAACTTCTTCCCATGCTGGGCAAGGAGTGTTGGCTGGTAACTCTAGATCTCAAGGAGGCATACCTGCACGTCCCCATTCGACCAATTTGCAGAAGATACCTCAGATTTCTTGCAGGATCAGAGCACTATCAATTCTCAGCATTGCCCTTTGGCTTATCTACTGCCAGAGTATTCACAAAATGCCTGGCATCAGTAATCGTCCACTGCAGACTACAGGGAATCCAAATTTATCCATACCTGGACGACTGCCTGCTACAAGGGGACAACAAAAGCAAGCTGACAACAGATTTACAAAGGGTCATTCACTTGCTACAAGCACTGGGATACACAGTCAATTTACAAAAGTCAAGGCTGATACCATCCCAAACAAGGACATTCTTGGGCGGAATTGGACACAGTAAAACAAATGGCATTTCTAACTGCAGAAAAACAAAAGGAACTCCCTCTTTACTTCTTGGCACTAACAAGACAGAACAAGCTAACAGCAAGAAAAGTTCTGCAGGCCTTGGGCTTCATGGCATCATGCATAATCTTGGTTCCACATGCCAGACTACATATGAGAAAACTACAGCGGTACCTAAAGAATTTATGGTCCCAACACAGGCACAGCCTAGAAGCAGAAATTCCACTAATCCCATGCCTAAAACAGGAGTTCCTATGGTGGGCTCAAGCATGCTAGTCAAACCCAGGCCTACCCTTTCACAACTATCAAGCAAGCCAAACCATCACAACAGACGCCTCAGACCTAGGATGGGGGGCTCACATGCTGGACAAATGCGTACAAGGATTGTGGACGCAGGACCAGCTTCACCTGCACATCAACCTAAAAGAGATGCTGGCAGTAAAACTGGCAATCCAAAAATTCAGACCATTTCTCAAAGAAGGCCATTTGATGATAAGGACAGACAACACCACAGTCATGTGGTACATCAACAAACAGGGAGGTACTCATTCATACCCCCTATGCAGAATGACTAAGGACCTTTGGAACCTGGCACTCAGCTACAACATCCAGTTACAGGCAATATTTGTACCGGGAAAGGAGAATACTCTAGCAGACATGTTAAGCAGAACCACCTCGGATGCTCACGAATGGATGCTACACCCGGCCATCTTCAAGACCATCTCAAAGAAATGGGGAATGCCACAGATAGATCTATTCACTTCCCCTCTCAATCACCAGCTCAAAAAATTCTGCACAAGGACATTCCACCCACTTGCATGGAAAGTGGATTCGCTCTCCTTCAGCTGGAAAGGTCTGACAGCATATGCATTCCCACCTCTTCCCTTGATACACAAGGTATTACTAAAAATCAAGGAGGAACGTCCAAAGATAACCCTGATAGCTCCAAACTGGCCAAGACAACACTGGTACCCATTGCTGAGGAGCATGTCTCTGGACAAAATGTGGTCAATACCCCTGATGCCTTTGATGTTAACTCAGAACAACTACAGCATCATGCATCCAAACCTAAAAACGTTGCAACTGACTGCATGGAACATCACATAGCAGCAACTAATCCAGAACTTTCCCAAAGGGTTAAAGACATTATCCTTGAAGCCTGCAGACCTTCAACAAGAAGGAACTATGCAGGAAAATGGAAAAGGTTTGTCATTTGGAGTGCTGAAAGAGGAAAAGATGTGTCGAATATAGATATTGCTAACATTCTGGGGTATTTGGCAGAGCTTCTACATACAGGCCTGTCCTATTCCTCCATCAAGATACATGCATCAGCTATTTCAGCAGAATACAGCTTTGATCCACCTGTCTTTTCACATCCTTTACTCAGGCAGTTCCTCAGAGGGATCAAGAATGTAAAACCTCCTAGGAAACCACCATTGCCAGCTTGGGATTTGAACTTTGTGCTAGAAAAGTTGACACTCGCACCTTTTGAACCAGCAGCAACAGCAGACCTACAGCATCTATCGTGGAAAACTGCTTTCCTACTGGCAGTAACCTCAGCAAGGAGGGTTTATGAACTTCAGGCCCTAATGGCAGTACAACCCTTCCTAATCTTCCACCAAGATAGAGTGTCCATGAGGACTAATCCTACATTTATGCCTAAGGTGGTACCCAGAGTGTCTTTAAACCAGGCAATTCACCTACCTACCTTCTTCCCCAACCCACAAAACAGAGGGGAAAGAATGCTGCATACCTTGGATGTACATAGACAGTTACGCTACTACCTGGACAAAACAAAAAGTTACAGAAAAACTGACCAGCTTTTTGTAGCCTATGCAACAGGAAGGGAAGGAAAAGCTATTTCCAAACAGACAATCTCCAAATGGATAGGAAATTGCATACGATTCTGTTACTCCTTCCATGGAAAACCAATTCCACAGAACATAAGGCCTCATTCTACAAGGGCAACAGCCACTACCACAGCCTTCTTACAAGGAGTGGCAACCAAGGACATTATTGAGGCGGCTACGTGGACCTCCGTGCATACATTTGCCAAGCATTATAATTTACCTCTGTATTCCAGATCCCGAGCAGGGTTTGCCATGCTGTACTGCAAGGGATCCTAACCACACCATAATCTATTCTTCCTCCTCCCCTAGTTGGCTGTGGTATTCTACCCAGTTGTTATGACTGCAGATGCATCCATGAAGGACATAGTACAGTTTTGTACCTACCATAAATGTAGATGTCCGAACTGGATAGCATCTGCAGTCAGGATTACCCTCCCTCCTTCCCCTCTGTGGTACTCCTAGGGTATTTACCCTCCTAATAGCTAGCTGGTGGGGGGAGTCTCTTATGGTGTATTTGTTTGTATATATGTACATACATGCTTATTTTTTGTGTTTGCCTTCTATCTTTTTGGAAACATTGGCATTTACCCAAAATTTAGCCTTCCAAGAGGGCAACTGGCATCTGGGGCAAGAAACACTGAGGAAAATGGCGTCGGCTGATGCCTTTATACCCGAAGACAAGCAGAGATGACGTCGGGTGAGGTGCGACATCAGCCGAAGCCGGACCCGGACTTTGGAATCCGGCCGACCGAAGGGCTGCCTGACGACAGGACAACCCAGTTGTTATGACTGCAGATGCTATCCAGTTCGGACATCTACATTTATGGTAGGTACAAAACTGTACTTTTTAGCAGTTTAATGCTGTTTTAGCACAAGACCCAATCTTAATGCCTAGGATGCTTAATTTAAGTGCCCCTACACACTGTTAAAACTTGCGTCTGGCACTAGAAACTGACGGTCTGCCATGAAACGGGTTTGTTTCATCTTCTTTTCTGCCTGTTGTCTACTACATTACAGCCACTAAATGTATTCAGAACAAACTGCTTCCTGTAGACAGGGAGTACATAAGGACATAACCCCCTTCCCCACTGCTTTACCAGCTATCAAAGCTAGCTTTTTATTTTACTTTTCTGTTAACAGTAGTACATGGAGCAGGTAAATCTCCATTTACTACAAAGAATTATCGGATTTCTGATTGTAAACTTGTGCTGTTGACATGGATGCACGTTGCAACCAAAAGGTCTTGCTGATGAATAAAATCTAAAACATTAGGTGTTATAACAATGTCTGTAGTTTTACATACAGTGTCACACTTTCTATTAATCATAAACTTAGTGACTGATGGGTGTAATCATTTTTAAAGGGGTAAATAGTGTTTATAACTCAGCATGACCCTTAACATAAGAGGCATGTTTGAGGTGCTAGTTTGTATGTTTTAAGTAAATTAAAGCTGTTTTATTGGTTTAAGAAATATCCTTAAGTTGTGGACATTGTGCAACTAGAAGGAAGCAACTTTAGTTAAATCTTTTTATGTATATTTTTTATGGTTTTCTTGATGCCTGATCTTGGAATGTGGGTTGCAAATAGGTAGTGTTTTCCTTAACTAGGATTTACTTTTGATCTAATCAGTAGTAGTGTGTGGGGGTGGCTACTTGCTCTTCCATTATGCACTTTTACAGCTCTGTTTATATTGTTTGCCATGAATATGCTAGTTTAAAATTAAACAATGTATATTTTCCACACCCACTTCTAAGTATATAAAAGCTGATATGTTTAACATTGTTAAAATATTTCTGATTTTTTTTTTTTTTTTTTTTGTTATTGAAGATCACTTGTCTGTGACTATTAAAGGCTTGTTGCTATGGAACACTACCTGGGTTTCATGATTTTCGAAAGTTATTGTGACTGAGCTCATCAAAGAAGTTTTAAGACCACTCCCAACCCTCAAAACAAGGGGGAAAGAATTCTACACTCGCTAGACATGCACAGACAACTTCAATACTATCTGGACTGTATTAAACCTTTCAGAAAAACAGACCAGCTACTTGTCAGCTTTGCCCCTGGGGCAGAGGGGAAGCCCGTTTCCAAATGGATATCACACTGTATCCTTTTTTGCTACAGACTACATGCCCCCCCCCAAGTTTATCCGTTCCCATTCCACTGGAGTTGCCTCCACTTCCACAGCCTTCCTCAGAGGTGTTCCCACCAGGGACATCTTGGAAGCTGCTACCTGGACCTCTGTCCATACCTTTACAAAGCATTACCACCTACCTCTTTTTTCTAAGTCTAGGGCAGGGTTTGCCTCTGCAGTTCTGCAGGAACTGCTGACCCATGCGTAGGACTCTAACATTTCCTTCCACACCTCTCCTCAGCTTTGGGAATCCTCCCACAGGTGATGACTGCAACAGTGAAACACTAAGTACGTAGAACAGTTGTGTATGCTTACCAAAAATGTCCATTCACCAATATAGCATCTTCCTCTAGGGGGGCATAAGCTTTCCACGATGGCTTTTAGCCGCCAGGACCACTTTTCCTTATTTCCTTGTGCTTCTGATGGGTTAGGATAAGAAAAACTGATTTAATGATGTCTGCTGCCTTGCTTTACAGCACTGACGACCTGACGTCAGACTACCGACGAATGCAGCTGACGCAAAAAAAAAAAACATTGACTCTGGTATTTGGGCCGGCCGAGGGCTACCACAGCAGGGATAACCCACAGGTGATGACTGCAATAGTAAATATACTCTAACATCTACATTTTATGGTAAGTGTACACAACTGTACTTTTACGCCTTGCACAGGGAGACCATGAGGGTCTGAGAATGGACTCTTTTCAGACCTCTTACTAATTGCAAAGCATATACCTGAGAAATCCAATGCTATGGCACAGTGTTTCCTCAATCAAACAGTGGTGAACCTGAATTTCAACTTTTGGGGACCAACCTTGCTGTGACCCCTTTATTTCTTCCCTAGCCAGCAAGTATTCTGCTCTGATTCCCCCCTCCTAGAGAATCTGCGAGGGAGGCTGTGGTTCATGATTGGCCCTCTGGTGTCCAGTACCCAGTACCTTTCTGTTGCTGATCCTGAAGTTTCTAACCAGCAGGCTGCAGAGCTCTGTCATCCTCTTTTTGCCCCCTTCTGGCCTCGTCCGGTACGGTTCCCCCTTTCTGTAGTCCCATCTTAAAATCTTCCTTGGATTGTGGAGTCCAATCATGATCTCCTGTCTCGTCTGTCAGAGATTCAGCACACAGATCCCCACACTGTCTAGCTAACCACATGGTTCCTACCCTTCCAGTGATTGTAATACGGTCCAGGCTTTTTTCTTCTGTTTGCGACATTATCTTGACTTCCCAAATCACCTTCATTAAGAAAGTTGCTAGAAACAAATGGAAAAGATTTTCTATATAGGCTACCAAAGAAAATATTGATTCCTTTTCAGCTCCTCCTTTGACCATCCTTCCTTTCCTTGCTATCCTTTTTAAGTAAGGAGGTAAGTTTTTATTTTTCTACTATTAATCTTAATTAACGGCTATATTCAGTTTTCACACTGGAAGTGAATCTCTTTCTGTCAACTTCCAGGTTATGTAAAACTCTTAGGATAGGAATTTTTTGGCGTGGACCTCCTGTAAAAGATCCCTTTCCTCCTTGAGGACAGCAAGGTGATAAAACAAAACCTTTTGAACTAGCAAACAATGGGGATATGAAGTTTCTTGAAAATCCTCCTTGTTGCCTAAAGTACCCACAGACTAACATTAATCAGTCCGTACAACTGCCATTTCCCTTTCTAAACATATATAAGTTCATATTATAGGTTCATATTAGTAGTAGGCTAACTGCCTTGTGGGCCATTTCAAGCCTAGCCTATTACCCCACTTGAGAATCAACCCCTGCACCTTGTGTCCTGCAAGGTAAACATCTTAACCATTATGCCAACCTCCCACCCCTAATTACTAATAATGGTGAATGTTGCACCTTCTTGATGTTGATTTATCATTTGACCGTTAGAAACATCTTCTGAAAACGAAACAGTACAAAAAACTGACAGTGCTATGTGCCCTTCCCTTTTTTAACTACTTTTATTACTAATAATAGTTTCCTTGTTTTATTCCCAAATGTTTTGGATTGTCATTGTCATCCTTCAGCCATTCTACCAGGTTTATACCTTCCATATCTACATTTCTTTTCAGTTTTTATTGAAGTTGTTGGCATTGTAATCACTTTGTGAAGACTCGCGCATTTGTGACACATTACAGGTTGGGCATTGCCTCTAGAAACATTACCTCCTTTCTTTTGACAGTGCTCCAGCATATCCTTCTTTGGGCGCCTCCCAAGAGTTGCGTTGCTGGGGATTCCGACCAACAGGTGACTAAGAATGCAAAGGACAACATCCGATTTAAAGACATTAAGTACTTACCACAACATTCCATCTGTGTTGTTCATTTTCATTCTTCTTCACCTTCTCTCCCAGCCATCCCCCGGGCATAGTTATTCTTAGGGTATTTGGAGGATAATACAATCTTTATATTCCAGGTTTGAGCCTTTATATTATTTCTTTACCTGTCTCATCTTTTGTCTAAAATGAATAGGCAGTAGATAGCAAACTTTGTCTGAGGAGATGGGGACAGCGTGTTGCATTATGGGAAGAGCCAGAAGCTCTTGATTGGGATCCAAAGTCTCAAAGGTGTGGCCAAGCAGGATCTGAGGTTCAGATCAGAGAACCACAAGTGAGGAAGAATGCAAATTGACAGATGGAACTTTATGGTAAGCACAACTTCTTTATTTAATATTTTAGCTAGTTTATAGGGAAATTTAAAAGTAAGTTAGTGTAATGCAAACAGGAATTGCATTATGATGTGGGAGAAAAATAGGTTTATTGATAAAAGTAATGGAGTGAGTGAAGAAGGGAGAGTAAGGAGGTCTAAGGTATGAATATGTATTTGTTCACATTTAGGGATACAATTTATCCTGGTTTTGAGCAAGAACAGAGCCAACTTTTGGCTAGGATATCTTTTAAGAATGATTTTGAAGGTTGGGATGGAGGGCAATGACCTGATACAGATTAGGGGTTCCAGGTCTTGGCTAACATGGTACAAATACAATGTCCAGCAGATTTGCTAGGTTTGTGAGCAGACAGGAGTTGTTGGTCATTTGATCGTAAGCGACTGGAAAAATAGTTCTTTTGAATGCTCCGTGCTAGACAGGCAGATAGATGCTGGATAATTTTATAGGCGGCAAGAAGCTGTGTATATGTTAGTTGATTGGGTAGTTCTAACCAATTTAGCCTTTAGTGCTGTATACTTGTGTGTTCTAAAAGGGGGTATTTGCAGCAGATCTTAGCAAGTTTCTTGTAGCATTGATCATGTTTTTATTTCTGTGATGCCTGATGGTCAGTAAGGATGGGAATGCCATAAAAAAAGTGTGGAGACTAGTTAAGTAGTGACAAGTGTAGTTTTAGTTGCATTGGTGATAACTTTTTTTGGCTGTATAAGGCATCCCTAATTTTTGATTTCTTTGTATGCAGTTTTGTATATGCAGGTCAAATTTAAGATTATCGTCCACTATTATCCCTAATAATATGCTATAAGAAATTACTTCAGTGGTTGTATTATCCGGAGAGAGTACTTTTTTTGTTTTTTCATGAGAGATAGATGGGGGGGGGGGTAAAAAAGGCAGTATTTATTGGAGTTGAGCATGAGTTGTGAGTTACGAAGCCATATTTCAATGGTTGTTAAAGCTTCCGAAGTAATTTGGAGGTGTGCCATGTTAGACATGAAAATGTGTGTGTGTGTAGTCATTTGTGTACTGTATTAGAGAAACTTGTTTGTGAGAATGTTAGAGGAGTGGACCAAGGATACAGCTTTGTGGTACACCAGTGGTAACTGGGGGGGGGGGGTATGGTAGACGGTGGGAGTGCCATTTTACTGATGGCTATTGGATAAGCAGCTTTTGAATAATAGAAAGGTGGGCTGAGAGAGACTTAATGAGGACACTATGATGAACTGTGTTGAAGGCCTTTAGACAACACTGAACTAGTCTTGTCCTTATTTCTACACTTCTCTGTAGCTTTGTCAGTGTCTATATAGGTTAGAAGTGCAGTGTTAGTACTGTGGGAAGGATAGAAGTCATGTTGTGTTGGGATAGGAGTTCTTCTAGCAGGAGAAAGATTAACAATTGTTTTTGAATACATTTTTCAGTATTTTAGAGAGGCGGATAAGATTGCTGTAGGTTTAAAGTTAGCAGCGTCTGAATTTCCTCCTTAATAATATGTGACATTTTTCTGAGAGGGAATGTGGGATTCCTGGACTAACCTATTTGTAAGGATTGAGATAGGATAGTCAATGCTATTGACTGCTGTTGTAAGGTGCTGTGCTAGAAGGTCATCAGCTAAAGTAGAGCAGTTTTGTATAGGATCTGGGCACTAGTATGAAGGTGAAGGTGGATGTGGTGATGAGTGACTGTTGGGCGGGTTAGGATTAGATGCTGGGGAAATCTTGGTTAGAGATGCTACACTACCTATCAAATAAGAGTTGAATTGTATTGCTGTTTCGAATGAGTTATTGAGAGGGGTTAGGGTTGAATGTTTGGTCAGGATGCAGTAT
The DNA here is from genome assembly GCF_019279795.1 of Protopterus annectens. Lineage (NCBI taxonomy): Eukaryota > Metazoa > Chordata > Ceratodontiformes > Protopteridae > Protopterus > Protopterus annectens. The sequence goes on along the minus strand of NC_056736.1, from coordinate 371,746,267 downwards.
ATTTTTAATGGCTGTCAAGGATTTTTTAGGATTGTATACTATGTTTCTGAAAGTTATTGTAGTATAGTTTTATGTCTTTATTAATTTGCTTTTTAGTACAATTGCAAAACATTCTGAAGTTTTCAAGATATGGTGCTGTTTTATATTGTCATTCTTGCCATGCTTTTTCTCTATCCTGCATTAGTGTTCCACCCTTTGGATTTCCAAATTACATTATTTGTTTTATCTCTTCCTTCTAGGAAGTAAAAGGCTGTTTAGGATATTCAGGAAAGTTTTATTGAATCCTTTTGCAACATTTAAGGGAAGCATTTTTAGGAAGTTCCAGTCAGTAGATGATAGGTTAGTAATAAACATTTCTTTGTTTAAACTCTGGTTTAATGTATGTTGTTTTATAAACATGCTGTATAAATGGATGTGTGAGATGTCTGGTTGTGTAGATTGGAGGTAATTGTACCTGTGGTGGTGATTTTCCTAGGGTCTGATACTAGGATCCAGTCTAATATGGAATTTGATGTCCTCCTCTATTGTGTGAGGCTATTAATTAGTTGTGTGAAAACTTCCCTACATCTGTCATGTGCTTGTGTCCAACCAATTGACATTCACATCGCCTAGTGGTATTTTCCTTGTCTGAACACCGATATCTTTATACACAGTTCAGACATATTTTTCTCGACCAGAGAAGTTGTAGGTAGTAATAAAGAGTTGAAGGATTTTATTTGGGAGGGTTAGAGGGCAAGTGGGATAAGTTGATCCTCCCCATAGAACAGAGGTTTAGGATTGTCTGATTTGAAGGGGTATTTTAGAACTACATAATTAATACTTACACATAACACATGCAGAAAGCTACAATTCAGAGTGGAAAGGGGTGATGATAATTAGTAAGGCATATTAAATATTGCACAATAACTAAGAATCGATCAGAAGAGGTCAGAAAAAATTGTGAAGAAAGAGAATTAGATATGTAATTCACGAACTGTGGAAGGACATACACATGGCTCCCAAATATGCAACAAAATCTTGGATTTAAAAGTTTTGCCTAGAGTTGTTTGCATAGATACTTTTATATACCCCAAGCAGACTCCAAAGAATTTTTCCTTGCGTAGATGACTAATGTTGGAGGTGTGATGGGGAAGAAAGAGGAAACTTTTTTTGGTAGTGTAATGAGTTGACAGACTTTTTAAAAATGTTATTTATTTCACATTATTGACTGGGTTAGTCCGATGACACAAAGCCCTTTTTTGGGGGCTGCCCTGGGCGAAAAGTTCCATAAGAATTACAAACATATAGAGTAGTAAATATGATGATACAGTAAGTAAGATATAAAAAGCGTGACCTAATGAAAATGTACAATCTGAAGTAGGATATTCATTTGTCTGCAACCTGTGGGTTATGGATCCGATATCGGATCCGAACCGGCATGGTTTACCAGCTATGGATCCAAGCTCTCAGCTCCTCCCCTCACCCATAATGCCCTGCTCTACCCTCATGACCTCAGATCTCGTTTGCCGCGCATGGTGACCAGATTGTTTTTTCCAGCTCTCCAGCTAAGTGATAGATTCAGTGTTTATATTGTAAAATTTAGTAAAATTTTTGGTTAATTTGTGTGAAAGTGTAGGTTTCCCTCTTGTATTATATTTTTTTAGAGTTTAATCTCAAATTTATATCCCTCCCCTCGCTGGTAGCGTAGTGTGTGTGTTGGGCCTGTGAGTGATTTTTGTTTAGTTACTTTACCTTAGTTATAGTAACTTTATTTGTTAGCTTGGGATGTCTGAGCAACCCAAGGCTATTTTCTCTAAATGCTCTGAGTGTGGCCATAAGCTTTCCCCAGCTGATGGCCACACTCGGTGTGTTAGATGCCTGGGGGTTGAACACCTCACATCTGGATGTTCCATTTGTGCAGGGTTCAACCCCAGGGCATTGAAGGAGCGGAGGTCCAAGCTTGTTTTGGCGGGCCTTTTGCCGCCGGACTCTGCTCCGACCTCCGCTCCTTCGGGGGTAACCGTCACCACGGTTATTCCCTCTCCAGCTCCCCCTCCTCCTCCTGGGACTCAACCTCCCGCTTCTGGTTCGGAGGAGAGGGATGCTAGAAAAAAGGACCAGAGGGAGAAGCACCATAAGTGGCGGGCCAAGACCTCTGTTTCGGCCCCGCCAGCCAAGCGGGCTTCTCCCCCGGCTCCGTTGTCGGCTGGATCCCCTCCTCCTCGGCTCCGGTCTCCAGTGTGTTTTTCACCGGGACCTGAGGAGGAGGAGACCCGATCTCCGTCGAGGCTATCGAGGAGGCACTCAAGGCCTACCTCGGTAGCCTCATCGAGATCAACGTACAGCCTATCGGATGCTGATCTGGACCGGATGATGAGAAGGTTCATCCAGGCCCAGATGCAGATGGGAGTGCTCTTGCCTCCCTGGGAGCTTGACCCCCTTTTTCCAAGCCATTTGCTCCTTCCCCGCCCCGCTACCGGGGTCGGGAGCAGTGGGAGCCGAGCAGCCGAGCGGGGTGGGTCGGCGCCGATCGTACTGGTACCGGATCCGACCCTGCCCTCGAGTGCATCGGATCCGACCTCGGAGCCTGGATCCGAGCCTCGGATCCGGGGATCAGTGCTCCTTCGGCGCCGTCTGTGTCGGAGCGCAATGTCCCGGATCCGGCGGGCGCCGGCTCCGATCCACTCTTCGGATCGAGGGAGCCGATTGTCGGATCCTTTGGTCGAGGTCGGCTCCCGCCGTTCTTTGATGTAGTGGAGAGGGCCCTGTTGAGGGTCTCCGGACCCCCGGCACTTGTTTCGGCTCCGTCCCGCGCTCCCTCTGCACTGGGTCAGGCTTCCACCATCCGGCCCTTGGGACAGCCCGCTTCTGTGCCCCAAGCTGTTCCCCTGGAACAGGTTGCTGCTGCGAGGAGTCCTCTGACAGCCCCCAGAGGATGTTCCTCGCAAGCATACGCAAAAGGAGGCACATTGACTCCCCTGAGTCTCTCACGGAAGACACGGATTTGGAGGAAGGGGAAGGCTCCCCACGGTCACCCCCCCCGAGGATGTCTCATTTGGAGACATCATGGAAATGCTCCGTATAAGGGGGGGGTGGTCTACCCCCAAGTCTTCCTCGGACGAGTCCGTGTTCTTGGAGGCATTTGAAGCGGGCCCGTCTACCTCTTGGGTGTCCCCTCCTGCTGACCCCCTGGTGGACCTCATTACCACCAGGGCGTGGAAGGAACCGGACACCGTGGAGCCAATCCCTAAGAGGCCCGACAGGATCCTCAGCCCACCGTCTGACCGTGCCCATTGGAATAAGGGGCCTCTGGTAGATGCCATGTTGACGGCGGCGGCCACCAAGAGGGAACTTGCTCAGGAGAGTCCCTCAGTCCATCCCCCGAGCAAGGAGTCTCGGATGATGGACCGCTTGGGGAAGCGGATGTTTAGTTCAGCGACCTTCTCGGTAAGGGCGCTGAACTACCTGGCACACGTTATTAGGATGCAGCGTGATCTCATTAAAGAATACGCTGCATCTCCCCCAGAGTCCATGTCGGAGGAGGACAAAGTGCTGCACTCCACCCGCATGGCCACTCTTAGATCAGTGACCAATACCTCTATGCGGCTACTCTCCCATGCTACGGAAGGCGCCACTAGAGCCGCAGGGGCAGGTCTAGTCACTAGACGTCAGGCCTGGCTCCGTCATTGCGATTTCTCAGAGCCCTTCAAAGCGTCATTTGCAAACACCCCCTTTGATGGTTCTGCCCTCTTTGGCAAAACCGTTCGCGACACTTTGACCCAGAGCGAGAAGGACGGGAAGACGCTGTCTGCCGTCGGAATCCGCTTCTCTGCACCCCAGAGGCCCTATTCTAGGAACCAAAAGAGTCAGAAGAAGATGTGGTTCCAGAAGTCGCAGCAATCTCCGCCTGCTCAGGACAACCAGTCCTTCCGTGGCAGAGGAGGACAGGGAGGACGCCGCCCTAGAGGCAGAGGGGCTCCCAGGAACTTCGGGTCCAGAGAACCTTTCTCTGAACGGCCCGCGCAGCAACCCTGAGGGGTTGCCCGGCTGCTCCACTCTGGAGGCAGTCGGGGGGCGTTTTTCGGAGCACCTAGCGGCATGGGAGTCCATAACATCAGACCGCTGGGTTCTCCAGATCATATCCAGAGGATACCACATCCCATTTTGTCACCTACCAAAATTGAAGTCCCTCCCAGACGTTCCACCCGGTCAAAGGGAGGCCGCTTTGGCAGAAATTGGCCATCTGCTAAAGAAAAGAGCCATCCAGCCCGTCCCCCCAGACCAGATCGGATCAGGGTTCTACTCCAGGTTCTTCTTAGTGCCAAAAAAGACGGGGGATCTAAAACCAATTTTAGACCTTTCTCTCTTGAACCTGGCAGTTCCCAAGGAGAAGTTCCGAATGGTCACTCTGCAATCTATTCTCCCCCTTCTGGGAGAAAATCACTGGATGTGCTCCATAGACCTCAAGGATGCGTACTACCACATTCTGATGGACAGGCGCTCCAGGAGGTTTCTCCGCTTCCGGCTGGGAGCCAGTCACTACCAATTCCGGGTCCTTCCCTTTGGTCTCACCACAGCCCCCAGGGTGTTCACCAAGCAGTGGTAGCGGCCCACCTGAGGCTTCAGGGGGTGCAGGTCTTTCCCTACCTGGACGACTGGCTCCTTACCGCCCCAACAAGGCATCTACTACTATTGGCGCGAGACTCCTTTCTCCATCTTGCTCCCAGTCTGGGCATCACTATAAATACAAAAAAATCCAACCTAGCACCCTCACAGTTCATAGATTTTATAGGGGCCAGGTTAGACACAAGGAGTTTAAAAGCCTTCCTCACTGCGGACAGAGTTCAAAATCTGCAACTCCAGTTGCGGGCCATTCTCCACTCAAATCCAGTTCCGGCGGAGTTGGTCCTGAGGGCTCTAGGGTCCATGGCGTCTGCTATAGCACTTCTTCCTCTCGCCAGACTCTATGCGCATCCTCCAGTGGACTCTCTTAGTACAGTGGTCTTACCTTGCTCTTCCTATGCATCATCCCATTGTGATCAGCAAGGCTTGCAAGCGGTCCCTCCTGTGGTGGCTTCACTCCCCAGATCTCCACAGAGGCCGCCCATTTTGTGCTTCTCCCCCTCTCGCCTCGGGTGGGGGGGGGCATTTTGCAGGCCGGACTGTCCAAGGCACGTGGAACGATTCAGAGACCTTACTGCATATCAATGTTCTAGAGATGAGAGCGGTGCTCTTAGCGTTGCTAGCACTTCAAGACTTTCTTCCCTTGGGAACAATTGCGATTCAATCGGACAACATGTCGGTTGTCTGGTATATCAACAAGCAGGGAGGAACCAGGTCTTACCCTCTTTGTCGAGAAGCCATGAGGGTTTGGGAATGGGCAATCTCCACCAACCGCTTTCTCATAGCAACGCACATTCTGGGGCGGTCCAACATCCTGGCGGACAAGCTCAGTCGCACCATTCTGACCCCTTACGAGTGGTCTCTCAATACTCAAGTAGCGGAACGCATATTCGCACGGTGGGGAACTCCTTCTTGCGATCTTTTTGCCTCTCCCTCAAACACCAAGTGTGACAGTTTTTTCGCTCTGATAACCTCCTCCAGGAGGTTCTCCAAGAGACGCTCTCGTGCATGCTTGGCCACCCGGTCTTCTGTATGCTTATCCCCCCTTGCCTCTGATGCTCCAAGTTCTTCAGAAAGCGTCTCAGGTGGGGTGCAGAATGATTCTCATTGCTCCGTTTTGGCCTCGACAGATCTGGTTCCCCTTCCTAAGGTCTCACTCGGTGAATCCTCCTTGGATTCTAGATCCCATCCCGGATCTGATAGCTCATCCATCCTGCCTATCTCCTCCGAACCTGGACAACCTGAAGCTGACCGCTTGGCTGGTCCAGTTCCACTCTTGATCAGGACTCCCGGTATTTCGTCCCCTGTTAAGGCGATCCTGGTGGCAGCTCATAAACCGTCCACTAGGAAAGTCTACTGTAGCAAGTGGAAACGGTTTTCTTTGTGGGCGGAGCGGCAAGGCCTGAATCCCTTCACTGCTCCTCTCCCGTTGGTGCTGGATTTCTTAACCACTCTTTTTAACGATGGTGCTAGCAGTTCCACGGTCAAAGTACAACTTGCAGCAATTTCACATTATCACATTGGTCATGACTCTAATCCACTCATGTCAGCCAAGTTGTGTAAAATTTTCCTTAAATGTACGTTCCTTCTCAGGCCCCCTGTAAAACAAGCGGTTCCTCCCTGGGACCTTTCTTTAGTTCTCCAGGCCTTGACCGCTCCCCCCTTCGAACCGGCGGCTACGGTAGATCTCAAATTCTTGTCGTTCAAGACTGCCTTTTTAGTAGCCATTACTTCGGCCAAGAGAGTTTCAGAGCTCCAAGCATTATCAGCTAAACCTCCTTACTTGGTCTTTCATCCGGACCGTGTTTACCTCAGGACCAACCCGTCCTTTCTTCCTAAAGTAGCTTCTGAAGCAAACATTAATCAATCCATTAACCTCCCTGTTTTCTTCCCTAAATATGAAAACAAAGGTGAATATAAGCTTCACTCCTTAGATGTTCACAGGCAACTTAGATTTTATCTAAACAGGACGGCTGGTCATAGGCAATCCGACCAGTTGTTCATTTCCTTTGCTAAATTTAATTTGGGCAAGCCAATTTCTAAAGTATCTTTGTCTCGTTGGATTTCACAATGTATCTTGTTGGCTTATCAAGCTTCAGGAAGGCCCGCACCGGAGAGTGTACACGCTCATTCAACCCGGTCAGATGTCCTTCATGGATGCATCTGCAGTCATAACAACTGGGTTGTCCTGTCGTCAGGCAGCCCTTCGGTCGGCCGGATTCCAAAGTCCGGGTCCGGCTTCGGCTGATGTCGCACCTCACCCGACGTCATCTCTGCTGGTCTTCGGGTATAAAGGCATCAGCCGACGCCATTTTCCTCCGTCTTTCTTGCCGCATGGCGCCCGAAGCAGAAGCTGTTCGCAAGTGCCGGTCGGTCAGATCCAGAGATTACTACTACAGAATACTACTTCGAAGACTTCTAAAAGCTAAGTACCCCGTTGGGGACTCTTTCTTGCCTCAGCCGATGTCAGAAAAAGTCAATAACTGTTTAACTTGTGGGAAACAAATACCTCATAAAGATTTCCACTCTTACTGTTTGCCTTGTTTAGGCCCAGACCATGACGTAGCAGCCTGTTCGGCCTGTGCTTCAACCGACGAACGCTTAGGCGTCGGTCAGAGTTTGCTGAACAGTTTTTCGGCTCAGATTTTGCGTACATTATGCCGTCGGATCCTCCGACTACCCAAATTGTTAAAAAACGCAAAGAAAAAGACCGACACTCGCGGTCCGCTGTTTCGGCCGAAACCATGGTTAAGCAAACCGCGAGTGTCTCGGTTTCGGCCGAAACCGAGAAAACTGATCAAAGTACAGCTGAATCAATGACTACTACTGAGGTTCCTGCTACCTTACTTGAATCGGCCTCAGAAATTTTACCTACAACAGTGGTTACTAGTGACTTATCAGACACCATCCCTTTGGATGTCTCTACCCCAGCACGTGGTGCTGCTAGGCCTCCTGCAGCCATGTCCATTAAGGCCTTTGCCAGGCTAAAGCAGCCAAGTCTACTAAATCAGTGCCTGTTAAACCCCCCTCAACCAGGCCCACTTCTAGTTCACAAATGCTTACTCTGGCAGAAGATTTAATATCCTTAATTAGGGAATCTCAATCTCACCCAGACAGGGCCTCTCAGCCCCCAGAAAAGAGACCTAGAGCAGAGCCCCCCGAGCCTGTGTCCTCTGATGATTCTGCGGATGACTCAGATATTACAGACCAGTCAGAGGCTCCTTTCTCCAATTATGAAGACTCAGATGCTGAAGAATCCATTCCAGCTGCTTCTCCACCAGAAGAATTCTCCTTTGGGGAAACCTTACATGCCATGCGAGAACAATTCCAATGGCAGGAACAGGATTTCTCAGATTCCAGAAAAAGACTTAGGACTTTTCTGCACCTTCCACAACACAGGCCCTTAGCTATACCTCCTGTCCTCTCTGTTGTGGACGATGCATTTAATGATGTCTGCACTGCACCAGATTCCTTACCTCCAGCCCCTGCCAAACCAGATAGATTTTACAGGGTACCAGACACTCATCATCACTATACAAGGCCCCACTTGCAGACCCCGAAACTATATCCCAGGGGCCTAAGGCAGTAGCCTCGACCACAGCAAAAAACCTTATTCCTTCTGAAAGGGAAGCCAGGTCTTTAGACAGATGGGGCAAAAAAGTTTACACCTCAGCTACTCTCTCAGCTAGAGCTTTAAACTGTCAGTTTCACATGATACAATACCAAGAGTTTATGCTTGATCAGTTAACTAAAAAGCTATCCTCTGATGACTCTATAGATAAGAAATATGTATTAGAAATGGTAAATAACATACAACAGGTTAGTAACCATTCCTTAAAATGTGGCTATGATGCACTGGAGGCTTCATTTAGATCAGCCATGACTGGCACAGTGATAAGAAGACATGCATGGCTGAAGGAACAGGTCTTAACGGATCATGTTAAAGCTAAGTTATTAGATGCTCCTATGGATAAGGCCAGTTTGTTTGGTACACCTGCCCAGCAGGTAATGAAGAAAATGGAAGAAAAGGCAAAATCTGTACAAACGGTTAAAGATTTCTTGCAGGTTCAGCCCCCAAGGTTTAGCAGGAACTGGCCTGCCAAAAATTTGTCCTTTCCTGACTCCACAAGATCCCAAAGGGGCAGGAATAGACGTTCCAGAGGCAGAAATCAATCCAGAGGGGGTGCCTACAGAGGACGACAGTGGCAAGGTAATAACAGAGGCACAGACACAGCCACTACCGCTACAACAGCACAATCACAGTGACTTGATTCTAACTCCGCCTACCAGGGAACAAATAGCAGCACCATTAGGCGGAAAATTAACCTTATTTTCAAGAACTGGCACTATATCACAAAAGACAAGTGGATTTTGCAAACCATAGACCAAGGTTACCGGTTCCACTTCCACACTTTACCAGTCAAAAGAGGAATGCCAAACCTGCCTCCAAATCAAAAAACAGAAGCTCTGCAGCAGATAATGCAATTAACAAAGATGAGAGCTGTGGAAAGAGTACCAATAACAGAACAAGGCAAAGGATTCTACTCCAGACTATTCCTAGTTCCAAGAAAGGAAAAAAGTTGGAGACCTATTCTCGACCTGTCCACCTTAAATACATACATCATTGTCCCAAAATTCAAAATGCTGACCCTACAGCAACTTCTTCCCATGCTGGGCAAGGAGTGTTGGCTGGTAACTCTAGATCTCAAGGAGGCATACCTGCACGTCCCCATTCGACCAATTTACAGAAGATGCCTCAGATTTCTTGCAGGATCAGAGCACTATCAATTCTCAGCATTGCCCTTTGGCTTATCTACTGCGCCCAGAGTATTCACAAAATGCCTGGCATCAGTAATCGCCCACTGCAGACTACAGGGAATCCAAATTTATCCATACCTGGACGACTGCCTGCTACAAGGGGACAACAAAAGCAAGCTGACAACAGATTTACAAAGGGTCATTTACTTGCTACAAGCACTGGGATACACAGTCAATTTACAAAAGTCAAGGCTGATACCATCCCAAACAAGGACATTCTTGGGCGAATTGGACACAGTAAAACAAATGGCATTCCTAACTGCAGAAAAACAAAAGAACTCCCTCTTTACTTCTTGGCACTAACAAGACAGAACAAGCTAACAGCAAGAAAAGTTCTGCAGGCCTTGGGCTTCATGGCATCATGCATAATCTTGGTTCCACATGCCAGACTACATATGAGAAAACTACAGTGGTACCTAAAGAATTTATGGTCCCAACACAGGCACAGCCTAGAAGCAGAAATTCCACTAATCCCATGCCTAAAACAGGAGTTCCTATTGTGGGCTCAAGCATGCCAGTCAAACCCAGGCCTACCCTTTCACAACTATCAAGCAAGCCAAACCATCACAACAGACGCCTCAGACCTAGGATGGGGGGCTCACATGCTGGACAAATGTGTACAAGGATTGTGGACGCAGGACCAGCTTCACCTGCACATCAACCTAAAAGAAATGCTGGCAGTAAAACTGGCAATCCAAAATTTCAGACCATTTCTCAAAGAAGGCCATTTGATGATAAGGACAGACAACACCACAGTCATGTGGTACATCAACAAACAGGGAGGCACTCATTCATACCCCTATGCAGAATGACTTTGGACCTTTGGAACCTGGCACTCAGCTACAACATCCAGTTACAGGCAATATTTGTACCAGGAAAGGAGAATACTCTAGCAGACATGTTAAGCAGAACCACCTCGGATGCTCACGAATGGATGCTACACCCGGCCATCTTCAAGACCATCTCAAAGAAATGGGGAATGCCACAGATAGATCTATTCGCTTCCCCTCTCAATCACCAGCTCAAAAAATTCTGCACAAGGACATTCCACCCACTTGCATGGAAAGTGGATTCGCTCTCCTTCAGCTGGAAAGGTCTGACAGCATATGCATTCCCACCTCTTCCCTTGATACACAAGGTATTACTAAAAATCAAGGAGGAACGTCCGAGGATAAGCCTGATTGCTCCAAACTGGCCAAGACAACACTGGTACCCATTGCTGAGGAGCATGTCTCGGGACAAAATGTGGTCAATACCCCTGATGCCTTTGATGTTAACTCAGAACAACTACAGCATCATGCATCCAAACCTAAAAACGTTGCAACTGACTGCATGGAACATCACATAGCAGCAACTAATCCAGAACTTTCCCAAAGGGTTAAAGACATTATCCTTGAAGCCCGCAGACCTTCAACAAGAAGGAACTATGCAGGAAAATGGAAAAGGTTTGTCATTTGGAGTGCTGAAAGAGGAAAAGATGTGTCGAATATAGATATTGCTAACATTCTGGAGTATTTGGCAGAGCTTCTACATACAGGCCTGTCCTATTCCTCCATCAAGATACATGCATCAGCTATTTCAGCAGAATACAGCTTTGATCCACCTGTCTTTTCACATCCTTTACTCAGGCAATTCCTCAGAGGGATCAAGAATGTAAAACCTCCTAGGAAACCACCATTGCCAGCTTGGGATTTGAACTTTGTGCTATAAAAGTTGACACTCGCACCTTTTGAACCAGCAGCAACAGCAGACCTACAGCATCTATCGTGGAAAACTGCTTTCCTACTGGCAATAACCTCAGCAAGGAGGGTTTCTGAACTTCAGGCCCTAATGGCAGTACAGCCCTTCCTAATCTTCCACCAAGATAGAGTGTCCATGAGGACTAATCCTACATTTATGCCTAAGGTGGTATCCAGAGTGTCTTTAAACCAGGCAATCCACCTACCTACCTTCTTCCCCAACCCACAAAACAGAGGGGAAAGAATGCTGCATACCTTGGATGTACATAGACAGTTACGCTACTACCTGGACAGAACAAAAGTAACAGAAAAACTGACCAGCTTTTTGTAGCCTATGCAACAGGAAGGGAAGGAAAAGCTATTTCCAAACAGACAATCTCCAAATGGATAGGAAATTGCATACGATTCTGTTACTCCTTCCATGGAAAACCAATTCCACAGAACATAAGGCCTCATTCTACAAGGGCAACAGCCACTACCACAGCCTTCTTACGAGGAGTGGCAACCAAGGACATTATTGAGGCGGCTACTTGGACCTCCGTGCATACATTTGCCAAGCATTATAATTTACCTCTGTATTCCAGATCCCGAGCAGGGTTTGCCACTGCTGTACTGCAAGGGATCCTAACCACACCATAATCTATTCTTCCTCCTCCCCTAGTTGGCTATGGTATTCTACCCAGTTGTTATGACTGCAGATGCATCCATGAAGGACATAGTACAGTTTTGTACCTACCATAAATGTAGATGTCCGAACTGGATAGCATCTGCAGTCAGGATTACCCTCCCTCCTTCCCCTCTGTGGTACTCCTAGGGTATTTACCCTCCTAATAGCTAGCTGGTGGGGGGAGTCTCTTATGGTGTATTTGTTTGTATATATGTACATACATGCTTATTTTTTGAGTTTGCCTTCTATCTTTTTGGAAACATTGGCATTTACCCAAAATTTAGCCTTCCAATAGGGAAACTGGCATCTGGGGCAAGAAACACTGAGGAAAATGGCGTCGGCTGATGCCTTTATACCCGAAGACCAGCAGAGATGACGTCGGGTGAGGTGCGACATCAGCCGAAGCCGGACCCGGACTTTGGAATCCGGCCGACCGAAGGGCTGCCTGACGACAGGACAACCCGGTTGTTATGACTGCAGATGCTATCCAGTTCGGACATCTACATTTATGGTAGGTACAAAACTGTACTTTTCTACCTCGGCAGCCTTTAAGGCTAGGATTCCTCTAGATGATATTTGTGCAGCAGCCACGTGGGCTTCATCTCATACTTTTATTTCCCACTATAAGTTGGATCTTGCATCTAGGGGTAGAGCATCATTTGGCTCCGGTGCTCGGAATATCCTTCCATGATGGCCGCCCAAGATTCAGGTAGCTGGGGACTCTGTCCCACAGGTTGCAGACAAATGAATCTCCTACTTCAGATTTAGAAGTTATGTACTCACCATAACGTTCCATCTGAGTAGGTGTATTCATTTGTCTGCAACCATCCCGCCCTCCTATCCCCTTGGCCTTTCAGTTTCCTGCATATGGTGTGTTACCCTTTTCAGGGTGTGTTTTTGCTGTTGGCAAACTCGATCTGAGGTCATGAGGGTAGAGCAGGGCATTATGGGTGAGGGGAGGAACTGAGAGCTTGGATCCATAGCTGGTAAACCATGCCGGTTCGGATCCGATATCGGATCCATAACCCACAGGTTGCAGACAAATGAATACACCTACTCGGATGGAACGTTATGGTGAGTACATAACTTCTAATTATTTATACATCAGAAATTATATACAAACTTATACCCTTATACCACTAAATCAAGCAGTATGATCTCTGTAATTGTGCGTCGGGTACATGTATGAAAAATACCCTTACCGGCATAAGAATGGTTGATATGTGGTGTAAGTTGTAGGTCTTGTTAGCTGAGTAGTAGGAGAAAGTTGAAGTACAGCCGGAGAGTAGACACGAGAGGAAGTAAGGGGATAGGTGAAAGAAAGGATGAGAGTTGTAGGTGGAACAGTAATTGAGGGCAATTACAGCAACAGATCCAAGTACTGTTGAGACATTTTTTGATAGCAGTCTTGAATTTTTGCGGGTGATTAATATTCCTGATATCTAGAGGAAGTTTGTTTCAAGATTGGGGAGAGAATAGCTGTAAAAGTTTTTCCCTATTTTGCTTTTGGGTTTGCATATCTGGAGGAGGTTTTGGTTTGAGCTTCGAAGAGACCTTGGAAGGATATAGAGAGAAACGAGAGAGGCAATGTCGGTACAGGAGGAAGGCTGGTACAATATAGCATGTATGATCTGAAGCTGAGAGAGGAGCTGTTAGAGGAAATTCTAACCAGTTTAAGCTTTTATGGTCAAGACTGTGGTGAGAGTGGTAGGTTAGATCTGCGGCAAATCTTGCAGTTTTGTTGTATATGGATTCTAATTTTGATAGGAGAGTGGTCTGAAGGTTAGTGAGGATTTGCGAGCTGTAGACTGGGCTTGGATGGAGGTATTCATGGGTTAGGGAGATTTTGAATCTGGTGGAGAAAAACTTGTTTCTCTACAAAAGTTCAAGTTTTTGGTGGGTTTTATCAAGGTTATTGGAGACCTGCAGATCAAATTTGAGTTGATCTAAGATGCCTCCCCCCCCCCCCTCCCCCCGAACCTTGATTTGAGACTCTGCATAGATGGGTGTTTTGTTGAGGGAAGAGATGGAGAAGGAATATTTTAAGATGGCACATACTTTTGGGAGTGAAGAGCAGGAGTTTAATTTTTTGTAGGATTTCGAATCTGCTGATTCTTGGTCATCCAGTTTTCAGTTGATGAGAAGGATTTTTGTGGTAGAGTATTTAGGTCATAGAGGGAGTCTTCAGTGGTGATGACTGTGAAGTCATCTGCATATTACATGAGAGATGACCGAGGACAGGATGTAAATAATTGGTTGGTAAAAATGTTAAAACAGTAATGGCCAAAGATAGATCCTTGAGGTACACCCATCTTGATAGGTAGGGCAGTAGATGTTGTAGAAAGCCATTTACTAGATTGAAGTCTATCAGAGAGGTAGCTATCGAACCAGGAAATAGTTGAGGATGATAGCTTAAGTTCAGAGTGTTTGGCCAGCAACAGAGGGTGGGACACTGTGTCAAATGCTTTTGAGAGGTCAAGGAATAGGCTAGAGGTAAGTTTATTATTGTCTCTGGTTTGGGATATGGTGTTTAAGAAGGGTATGAGGGCAGTGGAGGTGCTATATTTTGGGAGAAAGCCATGTTGTGTGTGGGGGTAAGTTATCTTGTAAGAGGTAGTGTAAGATTTGTTTGCGAACACATTTCTCTTAATATTTTGGAAAGAGGTGGTAAAATAGAGATAAACCTGAAGATGGCAAGCTGAGAGAAGTTACTTCCCTTGTGAAATGGTATAATATATAGAATTGTTTCCAGATTGTGGGAACTTTTGGATTCAGTGAGGGAGCGGTTGATGAGTATGGAGATGTGGAGATGGGGAGAGTAAGAGAGTTGGGTGCCTTCTAAAGAAAGAGTGGTGGGAGATTATCAACAGAGAGAGAGCAGAGTTTTTGCTTATGAAGCAAGGATTTAATATAGTTGGTAGAGACTGTTTTAAGAGAGAAGGCCTGAGAGGGATAAGGGGATGTTGGAGGGTCAGGAGAGAGGTTAATATTGGTGCTGGAGTTGGTTTAGAGTGATAATTAGCTGATGGTGTCAATAAAGTAAGCTTTGAAGTTGAATGCTGTTTCTTGGAGTGTTTGGACATGGACTGGGAGATGAGGGGTTACCTGGGTGCAGAATTTGGTTAATAGAGTACCAAAATTTCTTTGGGTTAGATGAGATTGAGGGTGGGGGGTTAGAAGTCTTTTTCTTGTCATTGATGTGTTTTTTTGTAAGGTTGCATAGCTCTTTATAGGTGGGAGCAGAATTTTGTTTTGGTCCAGGCTCCCCAAGCTTTTTTTTTTTTTTTTTTTTTTTGTTTTGCAGTAAGGTGTGTGCAAGTAGTTAGAGTAATCCAGGGAGATATGAATGATTTGACTAACTGTACACAAGGGGGCAAGGGAGTTGAAAATGTTAAGGAATATAGAATTGAATTTAAGAACAGCATCCTTTAGAGGTACATGCTTAAGGAAGGACCAGTTTATTGCTGAGAGATGGTCATTTAAGATGTCTGAAAACTGGAGAGTTTGTGACTCTCTGAGCCTATGTGGTCTGTTATAGTGGGGAAAGAATCTTTGAGAACCGTAACTGGACAAAGAATCTTGAGAAACTTAACTGGACAATGATCACTGAGGGGGTTGGGCAGAATTTCAGGTAAGTGATATTTTTTAGGTAAGTGATATTTTTGAGGATTAAAGACAAGTTATCCAGTCAAAGAAGAGAAATAGAGTTAGTAGGTTTGTTAGTGGGAGTGGAGATTAATTGGGAGAAGCCATGTAGATTAATGTATGTGCTATGACCATCTCTGAGGAGAGGGATGGTCAATTTAATTTTGACATCTCCCAGGACAGTGATCTCATTAGGTGAGTATTGTGAAAGCTAGGAAAGAATAATCTCAAGTATTGTGATATTATCCCCTGGGAGAATGTAGATTGCAGCTATGGTGATAAAATTGTGGTCATTTAATTTTGCAGCTGGCAACTAGAAGCTTGGTTGGAGAGGCTGAGGGGGTGGGGTTAGCTAGGGGAGTTACCGTTAGATGGTTACAGAACATGATGGCCACTCCTCCACCTTTTTTCCTGGTTCTGTCCAGACATGAGATGTATAGCCTGGGGGGAAGAAGTCTTTGTTTAGGATTTGGGGTTTTAGCCAGCTTCTCTGATGGTAATGATGTCAGTAGAGTGATGGGCCATCCAACATGGAATTCACTGACTTTGAGTACGCTTCTTATGTTCATGGAGTAAAGAGATGGCTGTTTTTGGGGAATGCACTCACTCGAGGCACTCCTTAAAATGGAGAACATCAACATCTGTGCAGTGACAGAGACCTGGTTCAAGGCTCCAGAGAGCACCCCTGCATTACCAGGCTGTAATTCATACCGCACCTTTTGGCCACCTAACTTGGACCGAAGCACTAAAGGCGGAGGCGTGTCCATATTTATTAAGGATATCCACACCTCCAGGCTAGTTGCTCAGCATAATGCATCTGAGATTATCCAAGTGCAACTAACTCTGGGCAAGACCGCAATGCAAATTGTAGCTTGCTACAGATCCCCTACCATGCCCCAGGATTCCCACTCCTCATTTCTTGATACACTGGAAAATATTAGGGTACAACTTAACACCCTAATAATAGAAGATTTCAACTACCCCACCATTACCTGGGAAAACTACTCGTGTACCAACTCTTGTGCTCAACATTTTCTGGAATTCATAAATTCCAATGCCTTGGATCAACTTATCCACAGCCCCATCAGGGGCAGCAATATCCTAGACCTGGTCATTACCAACATGAGCAACTGGTGTTCCACACCAGAGGTCAATTCCTTGTTGGTCAGATCAGACCATAGACAAATCACCCTAGACATCCACATCCCAGCCCCACCCCCCCATTAGGGAAACCACCATAAAAAATTTCTCCAAAGCCAACTTCACGCTTCTTAAGACAGAAATGGGAAACTTCACGACACCCATGCTGATGGACAGTAGAGATACGACTGCTGAATCCTATACAGTTGCACTTGCATGAGTGCATGGATCGTGCAATCCCTAGCAGAACCAAGATGCTGTCCTCCAAAAAAAGGAAGCCAGTCTGGTAGTCCCCTGCTATAAACAAACTCTACAACAGAGGAAAGAAACTGTTGCAAAAAAGAGTAAAATCCCATGATTGGAGGAACTCTGTGGTCAGCCTCAGTAAGAAGCTGAGATCCCTCATAAAATCCTCCAAAGCTAGTTATGAAAACAAAATCGCCACTGATTCTTAAGACAACCACAAAGCATTCTATAGCTATGCCAACACTCAGATCTGCTCTGAGTTACAGCACAATGGCACCAAATATACAGAACCAATTGATAATGCCAACATCCTGGCAGATAGTTTCACTGCTAACTTTACCCCTCTTTCATCCCCTAAAGGGCCCATCTCTATACCAGAAGAATGCAAAGTACCTGTAATCACGGCTGCACAGGTAAAAAAGACACTCTCCAAAGCCAAGAACACAGCATCCATGGGACCTGACAACATCCCAGTCTGCGTTTTACATGAACTACAGAACAAACTGGCACCCCACCTAAGTACCATGTTCAATCATAGCCTCACCTCAGGCTTTGTGCCCACTGAATGGGCACAGCAACAGTTATCCCACTCCACAAAGGGGAGCCACCATGGACCCCGGGAACTCCCGCCCCACTAGCCTGACGAGCCTGGTCTGCAAGGCTATGGGGCATATCATCATGGAACTTATAAACAATGACATTGGTAATCTCCAAATTCTGGACCCCACCCAGTTTGGGTTTGTAAAAGGCAGATCATGTCTCCTAAACCTGATAGACTTCTTTGAAGCGGTCACCAAAGCTGTAGATGAGGGTAAGGTGGTACACAGCCTATCTAGATCTCGTCAAGGCTTTCAACACCATCCCCCTCTGTGGAATTATAGACAAACTCGCTAAACTAGGTATAAATCCCTATGTCACAAGATGGGTTGCCAACTGGCTCACTGACCGAACCCACACTGTGAAAGTAGCAGACTCTAAATCCAACTTCATACCAGTGACAAGTGGAGTACCACAGGGTTCAGTCCTAGGTCCTCTCCGGTTTGGTATCTACTTCTCTGAAGTACAGGCTAACACAGAAGGTCTTTGGCTAACAAAGTTCACAGATGACTGTATACTAGGAGCCATAATCAAATCTCCTAACGATGTGGACATCCTACAAAAGGACATCCCTGAGACAGATGCCTGCTGTCAGCCATGCCCTCAAGCTCAATGCCAAAAAGTGCATTGTCATCCCTTTTGGTAAAAACTCTGTACCCATGAACTACCACATAGGCGGTAGTCTACTTTAACACCAAAAGTGTGATAAGAGACATTGGAACACAGGTGGACAGTAGTCTCTCCTTTGATAATCACATCACCACAGTAGTCAGGAAATCCTAAGTGGCACACCTCATCATAAAAGGTTTCTCATCCAGGAAAAAAAGAGGTCATTGTTTCCCTCTACTCATCACTCATTGTACCCATTATAGAGTACAAACGCCCCTTTTGGTATGTACCTCACAAGACCTCTACAGCAACTGGAAAGGCCACAGAAATACCTCACAAAGAGGATTACCGGCCTCAAACAGATGCCCTACGTAGACAGTCTCAAACTCCAGCTTTACTCTGTCGCATATCGCCTACTCAGAGGTGATCTCTGCCTAACATACAAAGCTATGTCAAACCCAGAGCTGTCGGACATGCTGCATGTAAAGAAATCCCAATCCCTCCGAGCTGCACGCTCTAGGGACGTAAACCTTGTCACCACAATAAACAGAACATGCTGTAGGGATAGATTCCTATCTCAGAGACTTCCCATACTCTGGAACAAACTACCTGTCTATATCAAACAAAGCTCCTCATTAGCACTTTTCAAGAAAAATCTTGATTTGGATGGAAGATGGGAAATTCACCCCGGGGATGACTTCTGTGGCTCTGCTTGACAGGGGCGCAGGAAAATAAATTTCTTGGGTGGCAAAAGCCAGGGTACTGTTTGGCTAGGCTTATATAGGCCCTAGGGCCAATAGCCTTGTACCTACCTAATGAACCTGTGAACTTGTGAAAGGATGAGGAGAGGCTGGGTTTTTGAGCTTAATAGTAGAGTGGGGAGGGTTGTGAGGTCCAGGGTTGGGATGGGTGGGGAGGGTTGTGAGGTCCAGGGTTGGGATGGGTATCTTCTTATAGGAGAAGGATACTGAGAGTAGGTGAAGAGATAAGGTGAGTGGGATAGAGGTAGTATTCCTCTTTACTTTTAGGGAAGGTTGTGGAGTAAGGGGGGAGTTTGATTTTTGGGAAGAGGGAGTGTTGTAGAAAGGTTAGATGATGCTGTCAGAAATGAGTGTCACTACAGAGTACTCTGTCAGGAGTACTGGGTGAGCAGTAAGTGTAACTAAAGAAATGATTTTTTGAGCTGGGTACAGGATTTGAATTGCCCAAGCATAGTAAAGCCTTGTTACCTTTAATTCTGGTTGCTGCCGAAAAACAATTACTATAAAATGGAAATCAGAATGTAAACAAACTATACTTAAGTAGTGAGCATTGCAACAGAGGTAAAAGAACAAGAAGTGGAGTGTTTTAGATCTTTCTCATAAACCAAAACATTATTCTGCATGTATTGTTCCCACAATTTCCATTTTTTTTCTATATAATTTGCTCCTACCATTTTCCAAAGATCCCACTTTCAATTCTTTTATCTCTGTTAAAATATTCACTACTTCAAATACAATTTGTTTAGAGTTTGATTTTCATTTTCTAGTAATTGTTTTTTTTTTGGCAGCCACCAGAATTAAACTAACAAGGCGTAACTGTGTCTGGGCAATTCATATCTGCTGCATGACCGTATTATACTGAAATGCTGCTAACTCTTGACAGTTGCACCTACACTTTAGGGACAAAAACAATACTTTTCAAGTGAACAGAAGGAGCATAAGCTGCCTAGCTGTAAACACGTTTAAGTAGACATGCTTCAAATGTGTGCCTTCCTTTTCATAGGTTCATAGGTAGGTACTAGGCTATAGGCCCTGAGGCCTATACAAGCCCAGCCAAAAAGGTACCCTGGCTTTTGCCACCCAAGAAAATTATTTTCCTGTGCCACTGTCGAGCAGAGCCACAGAGGTGATCCCCAGGGTGAATTTCCTATTTCCCATACAGTCATCAAGATTTTTCTTGGAGTGCTAATGAGGAGCTTTGTTTAATAAAGATAGGTAGTGCTAATGAGGAGCTTTGTTTGATTAAAGATAGGTAATTTATTCCAGAGTATGGGAAGTCCCTGGGAACAGGAATCTATCCCTCTGGCATGTTCTGTTTCTTGTGGTGACAAGCTTTAGGTCCCTAGAGCTTGTAGCTTGGAGGGATTGGGATTTCGTTAAGTGGAGCATGTCCAACAACTCTGGGTTTGACATAGCTTTGTATGTTAGGCAGAGCTCACCTCTGAGTAGGCGATGTGTGACGGAGTAAAGCTGGAGTTTTTTGAGACTGTCTGCATAGGGCATCTGTTTGAGGTCGGTAATCCTCTTTGTGAGGTATTTCTGCGGCCATTCCAGTTATTGTAGATGTCTTGTGAGGTACATACCAAAAGGGGCATTGTACTCCTATAATGAGTCTAATGAGTGATGAGTAGAGGGGAACAATGATCTTTTTTTTTTTTTCTGGATGAGAAACCTTTTGTGATGAGGTGTGCCACGTAGAAGGATTTCCTGACTACTGTGGCGATGTGATTATCAAAGGAGAGACTACTGTTCACCTGTGTCCAAGGTCTCATCACACTTTCGGTGTTAAGTATACTACCGCCTATGTTGTAGTTCATGGGTACAGAGTTTTTACCAGAGGGGATGACGATGCACTTTTTGGCATTGAGCTTGAGGCCATGGCTTTGACACCAGGCATCTGTCTCGGTGAGGCCCTTTTGTAGGATGTCCACATCGTTAGGAGTTTCGATTATGGCTCCTAGTTTGCAGTCATCTGCAAACTTAGTTAGCCAAAGACCTTCTGTGTTAACCTGTACTTCAGAGAAGTCGATACCAAACAGGAGAGGACCCAGGACTGAACCCTGTGGTACTCCACTTGTCACTGGTCTGAAGTCGGATTTAGAGTCTGCTACTTTCACAGTGTGGGTTCTGTCAGTGAGCCAGTTGGCAACCCATCTTGTGACATAGGGATTTATACCTAGTTTAGTGAGTTTATCCTATAGTTCCAGAGTGAGGGATGGTGTTGAAAGCCTTTGCAAAATCTAGATAGGCTGTGTGAACCACCTTACCCTTGTCTATGGCTTTGGTAACTGCTTCAAAGAAGTCTATCAGGTTTAGGAGACTTGATTTGCCTTTTAAAAACCCGAACTGGGTGGGGTCGAGAGTTTGGAGATTACCAATGTCTTTGTTTATAAGTTCCATGATGATACGTTCTATGGCCTTGCAGACCAGGCTCGTCAGGCTAATGGGGCGGCACTTATTGGTGCTGACCTCCCTAATTGAGCACAGCTGTATACGAGTCCTAGTGTAAATTTTATGTCTAACCCATCAAGTCGTCTAGACTAGCTTTTAAGGTAGTTAAAAATAGTACTTTATTTGATCTGTAGTAATAACTTTTATTTCATAGGCTAGGAATGCGTTGAGTAGTAACTTGTCAAGGGTCTTTTGTTTGTGTAGATTTAGGTTCCTAGTTTGAGTGTTTTATAGAACCAGTGGTTTTGAGAAGGAATAAGATTTCAAACCGGATTGAGTCCTTCATGGCTTGAACAGCAAGACATTGGTCATCTCAGAGCAGGCTACTGAGTATAAAGAGGGTTGTGCTGATCTATCAGGATAGTTGAGTAATTTTAAAGCCTTTAAATTTCTTGGTAAGGTATCTTTGTGGCCTTTCTAGTTGAACAATATGCTTCGATTTATACATGTCAAAGGAGCACTGTATTCAGTGAGGGAGCTGATGAGGGAGAAGGGAGGGGGGGGTGCGAGGTAGGATGATTTCTTTGAGTCTTGAAGATATTCCTTTGGAAATTTACTGGGCCAGATAGGATTTCTTGCCTGATGGAAACACTATGTAGAAAATTCTGTCTCTCTCAGATCAAACATAAACACCCAGGTCTGTTATGACCATTTCATCTGACTAACACCATTGGAATAACTTTTTTGCTAATGCTACTTCTCCTGGTTTCAACTTGAGAACGTTTACTGTTTCAATACACCAGGTATGGCCTCAAGCTAAATGCAAAAAATGTCATCATGCCATCAGCAAAAACATGACCCCTACTGATTACCACATCAACGGCAACCCCCTAAGCACACAACCTGTGGTAAGAGACCTGGGCACTCAGGTTGATGACAACCTCACATTCGACCATCATGTAGCGGTAGTGGTCAGAAAAGCCTTTTACTTGGTTCCTCTCAAGTAAAGGGATTGCATCCAGAAAAAAGGTTATTACCCCTCTATACTCCTCCCTCATTAGACCTGTAATTGAGTACAACTCCCCATTTGGGATGTACCTCTCCAAACATCTGTACCAACTGGAAAGGCCACTGAAATGCCTCACAAAGAGAATCCATGGCCCCCAACACCTGTCCTATGCAGACATGCTCAAGTCACTGTCACTCTACTCTGTAGCCTGCAGATTGCTCTGGGGTGATCCGTGTCTCGTCTACAAGGCAATCTCTGACGCTGCCCTACTAAAGATGCGCCATATATGTAAATCCAACTCCTCATGCACTAACCACTCAAAAGGCCCGAATGTAATATGAGACATCAACAAAACCTACTAGAGAGACAGGTTCCTCTCCTAGAGGCTGCCCCGTCTCTGGAATAGACTTCCTATAAACGTCAAGCAGAGCACCTCACTGACCCTCTTCAAGCGGAACCTTGATGAGTGGATGGGGAAACCACAAATTTGTCCTAAAAGTTCCACCTGTGTCCCTCATTGACAGGGGCGACAGGTGCTTACTGAAGTTTCATTTTTGTGGATGAAGTCTAGGCTAGGCTGTAAGGGCACCAGGGCCATTAGCCTAGTAACCTCCTACCTATGTATGTATTTCAACTTGTGCTTGAGCTGTCTAGCATCCATGGATGAGGGGATAATAATGCCCAATTAACAGTCATCTGCAGACTTGGGCTAGCACACTTCTGGGATATTGGACTGGATGTATGCAAAATAAATACCAAACAGGATGGGGGCCCAGCATTAATGCCCTTTCTATCCTACTAGTTACAGTTTTACATTAAGAGAGTGTAGGAGTAACTTTCACAACCTGGGATCTGTTGTATATTCAATTTGTAATCCATCAGATAAAGTATGGCTTTACATTATTAAGGTGTTTATTTATTTATTTTTTTGCCATTACCAGTATGAGGGATAAAAGCTTTGGCCAGGTTAACATATTTAGTATGCACCAACTGACTAATGTCCACAACCTGGAAGTTGACTAGATTCCGGAGAGAGGACCTACAAAACCAACCTGATTTCAGTCTAGAGCAGTTAAGTTGCCAGTGTCTGCAGTGATGCATTCCATAGCTTTGCATTTAAGGAAGTTGCAGCTGATGGGCCTATAAATGCCTGGACCTGTAGAAGGGCCACCCTTGAGAGAGGAATCCAGTAGCTGTACTCCAGGCATCAGGCATAAGTCCTGTGGATAGGCTGAGGTTAAACAGTTTAAGTAGAGGTTTATTAACATGCTTGCCACTGATGGAAATTCATCCTGATGTGTTGTCTGGTCCCATGGAAATAATTTTTGTCTTTGACAGGTGTTTTAAGACTTTCCAAGGCGAGTTCAGTGGGCACTAAATTTTCAGGCATGTCACGGGCAACATTGTGGCTAGGTGGAGTTAAATGTGCACTATACCTGTTTGCTAGCATATTGGCTGTGTCCTTATAATACTTTATAATTTAGTGCATGTGTTACCATTATAGATGACCTCAACACATTCTAGGGCATTATTCCTCATCCTTTTTAGGTGTATCAAGAAATTATGCATTTTATTTTGATATCTGTAGCAACATTAAGCTTGTAGTACTGATGATAAGTTTATTGCTGGTGTGTTTCATTGTTCTGATGAGATGAAAAGATGGAGATTTCTTCTTTTGTTATACAATTTAGACTTGCCAGAAAAGTTTAGTGGTACATTCTGGAATATATTTATAGTAGACAGGTACTGACTTTTTTGTGCAGCTGTTTAGGCACTGATAAAAGTGGAAAGTGAATGCAGCAACCCTCTTGAGTCCATTTGCTTGGGATTGTTGAGAATTTTACATAAGTCTTACAAGTCTGTAATCGCATTTGGTGGCAAGGGTGGTACCTCTAGGCCTGGTGGGGAAGATAAACTGACTTGTGGTCAGAATTAACTGTGCATGTGGAGAAGCAGGTGGTAAGGCTGAGGTCAAGGATATTGGAGCCTCTAGTGGGTAGTGTTACTGTAGCACATTGACATTAACAAAGTCTAAGAAACCCTCAGCATATCCATTTCTTAGAGCTGCATGTGTGCCAGTTGATGCTTAAGTAATTAATTGAAATCATGTAGCAAGAAGGTATTAGCTTGATATCTAACTCCTCAATTGTGTTAAGCAATTTGTGTGATCTTTGGGGAACATTGGGGAGCTGTAGCTAACAATGAATTAACAGTTGGATTTGCTAATGGTGATTTGGATCTCCTGGAGCTCCAACTTAGAATCATTGCTAATTTGACATGAGGTGATTGTATTTCTGACAGATATGGATTCTCCCTGCCACCCCAGGTTCCCAATGGCCTGAAGGCATGACTGGTGTAAACCCTGGTATAGGGGAATGCTGTTGATGAGATGTGGTTTCAGTGCAGTAACTACACAAATATGAGTGTTAAAGTTGCTAAGGGCCTTCAGTTTAGGCATCTTTCTATTTAAACTGCTAGCATTGTGTAGTGCCATCACAATGTCCAAATGTGCATTTATTATGTAGGTGTGCCCGAAAGAGACTGGGGCAGCTAAGACACGTACTGGATCCCCTTAGAATGATGCCAACTACTTAGCCAAGTGATTAAAAACAGTTTTTGTGCATTTGGTAGCTAGGCGTCATTCTTGCAGAAAGGAAGGAACTATTCAGGGCTAGTGTCTTTGCTGTCTCTTGCATGTCTATCTGTGTGCATTATCTCCGGTCACAGTCTTATATGTGCAGCCAGAAGGTTGTAGTCGTATTTGTCTGGTTAAAGGGTCTTTGTGACATTATGGGTCCTGGCAGTGGGTGAACAGCTTATGGTCACCCTTTTACTTGTCCAGTTTAGTGATGGTGGATTCTGTATGTTTAACTGTAGAACTGTCTATGACCAAAATATCTCCCTGTTCAGAAGCAGACAGAGTGGAGTTTGTGGACTTTTGTATGATTTTTTGCAGTGTGTATGTGGAGTAGAAGTGATACCTTGTGTGCTGCAAGCTGGGATCTTGTAGATTGTGCTCTAGCAGGCTTTGTCAAATTTTTCCTTTACAGCCTCAGTGTAAGTTTGGGTTTAGCAGTGCATTGTGGTGGTTATGTGGTGTTGTGGAGTTATGATGTTTACAGATACCGGGATGATGCGAGAGGTTTGCCTCAGTGTTTGAGTACAACCTGCAAGTACTGTAAATATATCAACTGATAGAAGCGGTGAACAGTCAGCATAAGGCAGTTGGTACACTGTATTAAAATGACTTAACGTGATCATACACGACACAGATTGGGTAAGAGCAGACTGTTGAGCTATGTTGCCAAAGGGTAGAAGACTTGAGCTTGTCACAGTACTCGAGAGTTGAAGGGAGACTGTTAAAGTAGACCTTAAAGATTTATGGATGGAGTATTTAGAGGGATACTGAAGCGGCGTCAGGTGGTAGCTAATCTAGCAGTACATGCCAAAAAGGCAGAATTAGATCTGCCAAGAATGATGAATATAGTGGTGGTATGCCTTTTGGCTACCATTGCATGTCTCGCAACAGCTGAACACAAGTGAGAATCTATAGCACTTTGTTCCTTCTCTCACTAGAAGCAAAACAGTAGCACTAATTCTCAACCTGGTTTTTTATCAGTAACATCTGGGGCAATAATACTAGAGCATTACACTGTCTATTGGTAGATGCCGTCGATAGTACATACAGCAGCTCGGCACAACAGAAAGCCAAGCTGCACAAAAGCTCAGAATTAAAACTGAAGAGATGCACTCCAACACCGCAATCAGACCATTCATGGTAATCCTGTATGCACTGCCCAGTTTGAGGCCATTAGGAATCTCTCGCTCTGTCTCTTTCTTTCTGTTTCTGTCCAACCCCCCCCCCCCCCCCCCAATCATCCTCCTTTCACCAGGAAAAAAGCTGAAGCATTAATCTCAAGCTGACTTCTAAATAGCATTTCTCTGGCTTTCTAGTGATTGGCAGTCTCTAGGAAGGTTATGAAATATTCATAAACGTTGGGATCTGAAGGCAAATGAAGCCATAATAATGTTGGTTTGTAACTGGCTACATAGTTGTACACAAGTGAGAATAGGAGGATTTGTCTCCAGTGATGTCCCTGATATAGATTTGTCACAGGGCCAGTGCTTTTTTGTCATTGTTTTCTCAGATTTCAAAACCGACTCTGTTGTATGACTCACCAACTATGCAGATGACTAAAATTTTGGAAGATTTGTTCTTAACCTTGTTAACATCATTTTCCATAAAATTACGCTTAACATTACTCATGTGGTGTAGAAATGACTTTGCCTTCATTGTCAGAAATTAAGCATTCTGGCATTTGGCAAAAATCCCCCACCAGATTTATACACTGAAGGGCACCAGCTAAAATTGGTCAAAGTTAATGAAAGACCTTAGAGTTCTCGTAGATGATGGCATTTTATTTGATACTTATAACTGCTAATGTGCAATGCATACAGAGTTGCTGACCTCATCTTCCACAGAATTAAGAACAGTACCAAGGAAATAGTTGTCCTCCTTTATGTGGCTCTTTTCAGACCAATTGTAGACTACTATATCCTATTATTTGACCTGCTCGCATTCCATTTTGTACATTTGTAGAAGGGGAAAAGATTCCTTGCAAGCAGAATAAAAGGAATTTGGGGCTTGCATCTTTTTATAACAGAACTACACCTGACATACAGAACATTAAAGGACCCATTACTTTTTATAACCTGCTACTTAAATACTTTTGTCAATAAAAATATCAACCATACTTTGGAACTCTGCTTCATTTCTCTAAGATTTGTGTGCTTATGGAATAAGTTAATCTCTTAGTTAAACTGCCTATCAGTTCATGTCTTCAAAGAAGGACTTGGATGCCTACATGGGCAACTGCAAGTTTCATCATGGGATCCAAGACATTAAACTCCTTGACGGCCAGTGTACCTTGAGCGTGTTCACAAAAGTTATGAACATACTCTGAATGCATGCTGAGAGAAGTGAACTTTGGATTACTGGTAGGGTTTTTCGACCCATTTTCTATCTCAGTTCAGCAAGTCCTATATTTGTCTTCAATTCCAACCTGAGCTGTTGTGTCAAGGTCCATTTACTGGACTGTTACACTGGACAAGATTCCGCATCCTTCCTTTCATCCTTGAATGATCACAAGGCCTACTTGTGTGAGGAATTTCCTAGTTTTGACCCCCCCCCCCATCAAGACACCCATTTATACCATACAATATTTACTTCAGTTTCTGCTAGAAACTAAACTTTCTGTCCTTTGAGTCTGCATACTCAACAAACCTGAAATTTTTTATTTTGTAAGACCTTTGTAACTGTTACCTCCACTGTGAGGATTTCAGAGTTCTAATTTGAACTCCTTTCATATTAGCAGTATTCTAACCATAGTGAATACCTCTTTCACCTTATGGATATCCAAAGACAACAGGTTGTTTGTGGACAAAACCGAATCATGCATGAAGGACAATTGGCTGTGTGTTCTTTATCAGGCTCCATATGGATAGAAATTAACAGTCAAATCCTTTCCAGATCGCTCTCTTCCTCTATCCTGTTTGCTAGGAATAACGCAACAAAACACATTGTCCTTTCATGGCTCAGCCTCCTGCTCTATGCTGACGGGAAAGCTCTGAAGGGCTTCCCACACAAACTTGTCTCTTAGTCAGCTCAGCTCCAACTGCTTGATAGTCTGTTTCCAAAGTTTCAGGGCACCTTCCACACTCCCAGATTGTCTGTTATATCCTTGGCAAGATATAACCCATATAGCTAAGGCTACTGCAGCAGTGATCATTCTAACATCTTCTGTTATGGTAAGCTCAACTTACACAACTGTACTATGCTCATCATATTGATCACTGCTGCAGTAGTCTTGACTATATGGGTAGATAACCTTCATTAACTACATTTGGGAGGTGGAAGGAGGAGTCCAGCAGCCCCAGAAGAATGGTCCTAGCGAAACATTACAACCTAGAGAAGGAATCAAGCTTTTTGTGCTTTGCAAAAGTATATACAGAAGACCCAAGTAGCAGTTTCTCGAATACTTCTAGAATCCAACCCTTTGCAAAAACAAAACATGAAGTCAAGGCCCTGGTAGAGTGGATCTTGACCCTGCCTGGAAGACTTATTGCGATTATGTGAAAAGGTGATATCTTTAGGCAACCATTTGGAAATGGTTTGTTTTGACACAGGTTGTCCCTTTATACCTTCAGAAGAAATGAACAATTGATCTGAAGATGTGAAAGATATGGTTTTGTCAAGATAGTACCAGAGTTACCAAGGTATGGATTATCCTTTTCTCCCTCAATTTTAGGTTCTGGAAAGAAAATTGTGAGCTGGATAGTTTGGCGTAAAGTAAACTCTGATACCACTTTAGACATAAAAGGATTATTGCTCAAAGGAAACCCTGTCCCTGTGGAAAATGAGAAGATTAAGTCGCCATAAGAACATGCAACTGGAGGGCCTGCCAGTTTCTTGGAAGTCTCTTGTGCAAAACTCCTTTCAAGAACATTTTGAGACTAGACTGCTTTCAGAGAGGAGGATCCGTGGGTAAACATGCTGAAATAGCCAATAAACAAACATTGATAGAGGAATAAGAAAGGTCATAGGATAGTAATTCTCTCAAATGTTGTAAAACCAGAGAACAACTAGCCCTGAATGAGTGCTGGTTATGTTGTTGACACCAACTAGAAAACCCTTTCCATTTGCTAATATATTCTTTTCATGTAGTAGGCTTTCTAACCTCCATAGGTACTTAGGTTCATAGGTTCATACTAGGCTATCTGCCCTAGGGCATTTATAAGCCTAGCCAGAATGTGTTTGGCTTTTGCCACCCATTTTAAATTAATTTTGCTATGCCCTTTTTCGAGGTTAATATACTGTGCCTCTGTCTAACAGTGACACAGAAGTGATACCCGGGTTAAACCTACGATATCCCATTCACTCATCAAGATTCCTCTTGAAGAGAGTCAATGAGGGACTCTGCCTAACCTGGACTGGGATTTTATTCCAGAGTGAAGGGAGCCTCTGGGTTATGAATCTGTCCCTCCAGCATGTCCTATTTCAGTGCTGAGGTTCAAGTCTCTTGAGCGCGTAGCTCGATGGGATTTGGATTTTCTGAGGTGCAGCATGTCCATTTAATTCCGGGTTGGACATGGCTTTATACATCAGGCACAGATCGCCCCTGAACAGGCGGTATGCCACTGAGTAGAGCTGGAGTTTCTTTAACCGGGCAGCATATGGCATCTGTTTGAGCCCTTTGATCCTCTTGGTGAGGTACTTTTGGGGTCTTTCCAGTTGCTGCAGGTGTCTGGTAAGGTACATCCCAAAAGGGGCATTGTACTCAATTATGGGCCTGATGAGGGGTGAATAAAGAGGCACGATGACCTCCCCTGATCTAGATGTGAATCCCTTCATGATTAGGTGGGCTATATAAAATGTTTTTCTAACCACTTTGGCCACGTGGTTGTCAAATGAGAGACTGCTATCAACTTGGGTCCCTAATTACTTCTTCTGTACTTAATGGATTACCACCTATGTGGTAATTTGTGGGCACTTTGTTTTTGCCAAAGGGGATGACTATACACTTTTTGGCATTTAGCTTGAGGCCATGGCTCTGGCACCAGTTGTCTGTTTCTATGAGGCCCTTTTGGAGGATGCTTGTGTCGGCTGGAGAGTAGATTATGGTGCCCAGTTTGCAGTCATCTGCGAACTTGGTCAGCCACAGTCCTTCCGTGTTGGCCTGTACCTCCCAGAAATATATACCGAACAAGAGAGGTCCCAGGACTGAGCCTTGTGGGATGCCACTTGTAACTGGTTTGGAGTCTGACATAGCTCCAGCAATTCTAACCATGTGGGTTCTGTCCTTGAGCCAGTTTGCAACCCATCTAGTGACCTAGGGGTTTATATTTAAGCTGGTGAGCTTATCTATAATGCCTGAGTGGGGTATTGTATCGAAGGCTTTTGCGAGGTCCAGGTAGGCTGTGTGGACCACCTTCCCCTTATCAATGGCCTTGGTGACTGTTTCAAAGAAATCAACCAGGTTTAAGAGGCAGGATCTGCCCTTAACAAAGCCGAACTGGGTAGGATCCAGTGTCTGTAGGTCCCTAATATCTTTATTTATGAAGTCCATGATGATCCTTTCCATAGCTTTGCAGACCAAGCTAGTCAGGCTTATGGGGCGATAGTTTCCAGGATCTGTTGAGGCACCACCTTTGTGGAGAGGGACCACTGTTGCTGTACGCCACTCTTTGGGTACATATCCTGTAGTAAAGCTGATATTGAACAGTAGTTTTATGTTTGGGTTTAGCTCTTCTTGGAATTTATGTAGGACGCAGCCCGGGACACTGTCTGGTCCCATTGATGCTGTGTTTTTTGCTTTGGAGAGGGCGGCTCTTACCTGAGCATCTGAGATGTCAGGGGGGTAGTACTCTGCTGGGATAGATATTTGCCCTTTTGGTGGGGAGGGGAGTTTGCGCTGAACCTGTCAGCTAGGATGTTGGCAATGTCTATGGGTTTGGTGTATTTTTTGTCATTTTGGACTAATTCTGAGCATATCTGGGAATTCCCACCCAGGTTCCTAACATAACTAAAGAAAGCCTTGTGATTTTCCTTAGTGTCCTGTGCAATTTTTCTCTCTAAGCTGGCCTGAGACGATCTTATGAGTGCCCATAGTTTTTTGCTAATACTGATCAGAGATGCCTTCCCTTTTTGGGATTTTGCTCTATCATTTAGTAGTTTCCTCCTTCTATTGTATAGTTTGTTTATGGCTGGGGTCCACCAGACAGGACGTCTGCCTTTGGAGGATTGGGTCTTGGTTTTATTTGGGATTGCATGATCCATGCATTCCTGAAGGTGTTCATAGAATGCATTTATAAAGGATTCTGCGGTCTGGGCCGTATTTCCACAGGCCTGGGGGCTTTGAAGGATTCCACCTCAGTTTTGAGGAGTGTGAAGTTTGCTTTAGAGAAGTTTTTCACTGTGGTTTTCTGGGCAGGAGGTGGGGTCGGGATGTGAATATCCAGTGAGATTAGTTTATGGTCTGATCTTTCCAGTGAGGGATACACTTCTGGTCTGGAGCATAGAGTCCCCATGTTGGTGATGATCAGGTCCAGTACGTTTTCCCCTCTTGTGGGAGTGGTAACAAGTTGTTCCTTAGCATTTGAGTTGATAAATTCTAGGAACCTTTGGGCTAGGGTATTGGAGCTAGAGTAATGCTCCCAGTCTATGTTTGGGTAGTTGAAGTCGCCCAATATAATGGTGTTTGGAGAGACCTTCATATTTTCCAGTGTTCTCAGGAAGGCCGAGTGGGGTTTCTGGGTTTGGGAGGGTGGTCTGTAGCAGGCTATAAACTGGAAGGCAGTTTTACCCACTGTTAGTTGCACATGGATAGTCTCTGATGCTTCATGCTGTGCCACCAACCTGGAGGTGTGGGTATCTTTGACGAATATTGATACTCCCCCTCCTTTTGTGGTTTGGTCCAAGTTTTGGGGCTGAAAAGCATGGTATGAGGTATAACTTGGTAGTGCTGGGGTGCTCTCGGGAGCCTTGAACCAGGTTTCTGTTACTGCACATCCTTGGTAAAACAGGTGCCTAAAAGGAATTGGAGCTTTGGCAGAATATAACCCATATAGCTAGGGTGGTCTGTAGCAGGCTATAAACTGGAAGGCAGTTTTACCCACTGTTAGTTGCACATGGATAGTCTCTGATGCTTCATGCTGTGCCACCAACCTGGAGGTGTGGGTATCTTTGACGAATATTGATACTCCCCCTCCTTTTGTGGTTTGGTCCAAGTTTTGGGGCTGAAAAGCATGGTATGAGGTATAACTTGGTAGTGCTGGGGTGCTCTCGGGAGCCTTGAACCAGGTTTCTGTTACTGCACATCCTTGGTAAAACAGGTGCCTAAAAGGAATTGGAGCTTTGGCAGAATATAACCCATATAGCTAAGGTTACTGCAGCAGTGATCATTTAAACATCTACCTTGACTCTACACCTTACACAACTGGAATTTTCTTACTATGTCCTGACCAGCTACCAAACATCCTTTATGACCCACAAAGCTTACAGCTCTTACATAGACATACTAGAGGCACTCCCCATCCAACCAAATACCCTATTTATCAAAGACTTTAACTACTCTACTCTACTGTAGACTGGGAAGTGTACACTATAACTCACAGGCACAACATTTCCTACTACATGAACACGAACACCCTGGACCAGATAGTGTGTACTGCAACTGCAGGATCAAACATACTGGATCTAGTGCTCTTCAGCATGTGAGAGCATTGCACTGTCCCTTATGTCAGGTCCTCATTGGTGAGGCCGAACCACAAAGCTGTTTCCTTTGAAATAAAATTCAACCTGGAAAACCCAACTAAATGTGTAACAGTTGGGGAGTATTCTAAAGCAAACCACATCCTGTGAAGTGATTAGTTTGTCAAAATTCGTGGCTCCCCCCCAAACCCAGAGAACACAGTTACTCTATGTAGAGTTATTCACAGAAACCCTGTACAAACGTGTAAATGGCTGTGTTGGGCTGCTGTACCTGTCAAAAGTAAGCCAAAACCTAACACCAAAAACAAACACCACTGGTGGAATCCTTGCCTTAACAAGGTCTATAATGAAAGAAAAACTCAAGGCCAAAATTGGAAAATGCAACTCTCCTATAGACAAGATCTCTCCGATTCAACTAAACAGGAAACAGAATTTC
Organism: Protopterus annectens; assembly: GCF_019279795.1. Classification (NCBI taxonomy): domain Eukaryota; kingdom Metazoa; phylum Chordata; order Ceratodontiformes; family Protopteridae; genus Protopterus; species Protopterus annectens. The sequence goes on along the minus strand of NC_056736.1, from coordinate 371,713,337 downwards.
CTAATGAAGTCCAACATGGTCAGTTATGAGGTCAGGCTAAGGGCAAAACAGGGCCTTCAGCTGTGTTAGGAAGCTTAAAGGTAACGCACAGCAGTGTGCAGAACTAGTCATAAATGACGCAACCTTCACTAACCAGGGTGACTTGGTGAATTTACTGGCTGGTAAATGTAGCTCTTTCACAACACGCTGCCCCCTGTAAAATCCTTCTAGCATACCCCCCCACCCCAACTGCCAGCAGGGAGCACGTCCTGGTGGCACTCGCTAAGGCCAGGAAAAACTGCTTCAGTTGGCCCTGATAATATCCATGGTTTACTCTTGAGTAGCCTAAAACATGACTTAGCAAGGCCATTTGAGGTAATCTTCAACTACACATAAAATATGTCACTTCCCAGCTGAATGGAGGGCCGCAACAGTAATCCCTCTTAAGGGTAGATTGTCTGCTGCTCCCAGGAACTATAGACCCATCAGTCTGAACAGTCTGGTATGCAAAGCCATGGAACAAATTATCATGGAAACTGTCAACAAGGACATTGGGAACCTACAGACACTGGACCTATCCCAGTTTGGCTTTATGGGAAGTTCTTGCATACCCAACTGGTACACTATTTCAAGAGGCTCACCAAGGCTATGGATGAGGAAAATACATGCATACCTCATACCTTGACCTGGCCAAGACGTTCAGTACAATACCACACACTGGTATTGACAAATTTGCAAACTAGGCATAAATCTGTACATAACTGACTGGATTTCTAGCTGGCTCATGGATAGGACCTAAGAAGTCAAGACCGGTCAGTGGAGAATCCCAGGACATTAAGTTGGGCCTATTCCTGTTTGACATTAGCCTTGACTTCCGAGAAGTAGATGCCAAAGTCCTCTGGCTCACCAGTTTGATGGATGACTGTAAAGTGGTGCTACCGTAGATTTCCTCTGACACTGGCATCCTACAAGAGGATCTAACACAAACAAATTACTGGTGCCAAAGCTTTGGATTAAAACTCAATGTAAAGAAATGCATTATAGTGCCCTTTGAAAAAATCATCCACCAAGCTAATTACTCCATTGGTAAAACACCCTTAAGAGCTGACCTGATGGTTAGGAATCTGGGAACATATGTGGACTCTAATCTGGCCTTCGACCAACACACAGCCAAGATGGTAAGAAAATCATTCCATGTCATTCAGCTCATAAGCAAGGGTATAGCATCCAGGTCCAAGGAAGTTATAGTATCACATTATTCAGCCTCATCAGTCTCTTAGGTTAGTGAGATGTGATCTAGGACTGATCTCTTGCACATCAACAAAGCAAACTGCACCAGAAACACTAGATCCAAGGACCTGTACTTTGCCCAAGTCAAGTAGCATATGCTGGAGAAACTGATTGTGTGTCAAAGGATCTCCACACTATTGAATAAGCTCCCCATGTACATGAAGTAGAGTTGATCCTTGACCCTGTTCATCAAAGCCTTGATCCATGGATGGGAAATCTTTCACCCCTTGTCTTGCTCCCATGTCTCTGATAGACAGAGGCTGACAGTAAGTAACTTGATCCCCAACTAACCTACCCCCACACACATAAGTTGGCTACTGCCTTACTCTCATATCTCCACTCACCATCCAACCCAATACCATATGCATAGGTGAATTTGATTACCCCACAATTAAGTGGGAATCCTATACGACACCAAACGTTCAGGTACAGAGATTCCTGGATTTTGTAAATACCAATTCCTTGGACCAGAGTGTCAATACACCAACCAGGGGTGCAACCATACTGGATCGGGTCCTCACTAATATGGGAGAGTGCTGCACATCCCATAGTGTAATGGCTTCCCTGGTAAGGTCAGACCATAAAATGGTCTTTTTTTTTTGAAGTAAAAATAAAACCTGTATCCCCAGCTAACCCTGGAATATTCAGTTACTACTCTAAGCCTAACTTCCTGCTATTAAATGATTAAGCTGGAAAAATTTTAAAGCCCCCATAGACCCTGAGAACACAGCTGCCTCTGCAGATCTGTTCACAGAGACCCTATGCAAGTATGTTAATAGCTGCATAGAGACCGCAGTACCCACCAGGAAGAAGTACAGAACTAATTCAAAAAAACAAGCCACCTTGGTGGAATCGCAAAATCAGTAGGCTGTATAACAGAAGGAAGAAAATCATGGCAAAAACTAGGAGGTGTAGCACCCAGCAGAATAAAAGCACTCTCAAGCTAAACAAACAACTCTGAGGACAAATAGTCTACCAAAGCCAAATCTGAGGTAAATTTGGCTTCCCAGGCCAAGGACAACAGCATGTCATTCTTTAGCTATGTCAGCAACAGCAAAGACAATACACAAATGTGTGCAGAGCTAATTGTAAATGGAGTCACCTATACAGAGCCAGAAGATGTAGCAAACCTACTGGTTGGCAAATTCAGCTCAAACTTGCCCCTCTCTCTCCCTCTGTTTCCCACAGGAAATACCATCAAATATAAGTTCCCCCTGATAACTAGGGAACAGGTTCTGTAAGGCCAAGAACACTGCATCACTGGGCCCAGACTGTATCACAGGATGCCTTCTAAGTAGCAAGAAACATGACCTATCAGGCCTTCTGGAATTGCTATTTAACTGTAACCTCCCAACGGGCTTAGTGCCTCATGAATGGAGAACAGCAACTGCTCAAAGGTGGGCTATCTACAGACCCATAAGGATCACTAGTCTTGTTATGCAAAGCCATGGAAAGAATTATCAAGGAAATGATCGATAATGATATAGTAAACCTGCACAGCCTGGACCCAACCCAGTTTGGTTTCATCAGAGGCAGGTCATGCCTACTGAACTTGGTGGACTTTGAGAAGGTCACCAAAGCAATGGACAAGGGCAAAAATCTGGCCAAGACATTTGACACAATACCCAACAGGGCATTGTTGACAAACTCAGGAGATTAGGTACAAACCTGTATGTCACTTGGTGGATAGGCAAGTGGCACACAAGACCCTGGAAGTTTAGAATTGGGGAGTCAACCTCTAAGAAGAGGCCAGTCACAAGTGGAATCCCTCCGGGATCCGTCCTTTTTGTCATGTACTTCTCTGAAGTAAAGGACAATGTCAGTGGTCTCTGGCTGAGTAAATTTGCAGATGATTGCAATTTAAGAGCTGTCATTGAATTCCACACCAACACAAGTGTTCTCCAGGAAGGACTGACAGACAAAAACTGCTGTCAGAGCCATGGATTACAACTAAATGCCAAGAAATACATAACCGCATCCTTCAGGATGTTATCCACCCCTGATAATTATCATATTGACAGCACATCCCTTAGAGTTCATAGGTTGGTACTAGGCTATCGGCCCTAGGGGCCTATACAAGCCTAGCCATAACAATTCCCTGGCTATTTCTTCCCACACTATTTACTTCCCTGGACCCCTGTCTAGCAAGTCGACTGACGTGATCCCCTGGGTGAATTTCCTTTCTCCCATCCAATTATCAAGATTCCTTTTGAAGAGGGCCAAAGAGGTGCTCTGCTTGACATGTATGGGCAGTCTATTCCAGAGTCTGGGGAGTCTCTGGGTCATGAACCTATCCCTCCAGCATGTTTTGTTTATTGTGATTACAAGATTTAGATCCATGGAGCGTGTGGCTCTGAGGGATTTCTTTAAGTGTAGCATGTCCAACAGCTCTGGGTTTGACATGGCCTTGTATGTTAAGCAGAGATCGCCTCGGAGTAGACGAAATGCAACAGAGTATAGGTGGAGTTTTTTAAGGTGGTCAGCATAGGGCATCTGCTTTAGGCCTGTGATTCTTTTAGTGAGGTATTTCTGCGGCCATTCCAGTTGTTGCAGATGTCTTGAGAGGTACATACCAAATGGGGTGATGTTCTTCATTCCACATTGCTGCAGTCCTAACTATTGGGTAGTCCGCTGTCCAGTCGGCCCGAATACCAAAGTATATGGCTGACGTCGGTCAGGGCGCATTAGACTGACGTCAGTACGTCAGGGTACTAATGCGCATGACCGACGTCATATCCTCAGTCTTTTTTGCCGCATGGTCCGATGCAGAAGCAATTTTGCGAGTGCAGGTTGGCGTTCTGAAAGTTTCTGAAGCCAGAGTTTCAGACCGAATCAAAGTTGGCTAAGTACCCCGTTGGGGAATATTTTGGTTTTTTCTTGCCTCAGTATTTAACCGGATGTCAGAAAAAGTGAATAACTGTATTTCTTGTGGGAAACAGATACCTCATAGGGATTACCATACTTTGTGTATACCTTGTTTAGGGCCTGAGCACGATGTTGTTGGATGCCGCTCTTGTGCTAGATTTAACAAACGCACTATTAAGAGAAGGTTAGACTGTGCCAGGTTAGTGTTTGGGAAGCGTTGTAATTATAAAATGCCGCCGGATGCTCCGCCGCTTCGCCAAAACGCAGGACAAAACAGCAAAACCTAGAGTGGAAGAACCGACAGTCCCAGACGCCGGTTCTTTAGAGGCTCAGTGGAGCCGGAGGTTTTGCCAGGTGTTTCTTTGGAGTCTCAGGGAGAGACTTTACTGTTACAGGATGTATCCTCTCAGAAAGTAGGCCAGGCTGAGGGGCTTCTCAGGTGGCTGTTCTTCCCTCTCTTCCTAAGGTGGTTAGAGCCTCCCTTCTGTTTCCAAGGCTTCTTTGAGGGCAGGCCAAGTTTTGCTTCAGTGGGGGTTTCTCCTAGTGCTTCAGGGTCTTTGCCTAAGAAACATATGCTTAAAATGGCAGAGGATTTGATTACTATGATAAGGGGTTCTATGCCCCCTCCTGATAAGAGGCCTAGGGTGGAACCTGAGTTTGAGAGTTTTGAGCAATGCTCGAGGCTTCTGAGTCTTCGGCTGAAGACTTGCAGGAGTACCCTCCTTATTCTGATTCTGATGTGGATGATTCTACTCCTTCAGCTTCTCCTCCTGAGGATTTTTCATTTTCAGAGACTCTGCATTCCATGAGGGAGCATTTTAAATGGGAAGGTCAAGATTTCTCTGATTCCAGGAAAAGGCTTAGGGAATTCTTGTTTTACCCCAGCATAGGCCTTTAGCTATACCTCCTGTTTTGAATGTGGTGGAAGATGTTTTTGCAGAGGCTTCCCTGAATCCTGATTCTTTGCCTCCTGCCCCAGTTAAACCGGATAGGTATTATAGGGTGCCTGAAGCTCATAAGTATCTTTTAAGAGTCCTAGGGCAGACCCGAAACTGTCTCTCAGGGGCCTAAAGGTGTGAAGGCCTCAGTTGTTAAAAATCCTGTCCCTCCTGATAAAGAGGCAAGGGCTTTGGATAGATGGGGAAAGAAAGTGTATACTTCTTCCACTTTAGCCATGAGGGCGTTGAATTGTCAGTTTCACATGTTAAAATATCAGAATTATCTTCTTTCACAGTTGAAATCTAAGGTGGATGCTCTGGCGGAAGGTATTGAGTGTAAAGAGTTGCAGGATTTAGTTCATGTGTCTGAACAGGTGGGTAAACATTCCTTGCAATGTGGTTTTGATGCTGTGCAGGCCTCCTCCAGGGTGGCTGCCACTGGTTCTGTTCTTCGTAGGCACGCCTGGTTGAGAGATCAGAATTTAGCTGAGCATGTTAAGACGCGGATTTTGGATGCTCCTTTGCAGTCTGATGTGTTGTTTGGTTCGCCTGTAGAAGCAGTTTTGAAGAAAATGGAGGACAAGGCTAAGTCTATGCAAACTGTTAAAGATTTTTTGCAGGTGCAGCCTCCGAAGTTTAGTAGAAATTGGCCTGCTAAGGGATGGACTTATCGTGCTTATGATTCCCAGTCTAGGGGTAGGTCTAGACGTGGTAGGGGCAGAGCTCAGGGTTCTTTTAGGCCTAGGACAGGGAGTTCCCCTGCTCAGACTTCTGGTGAGGGCAGGGGTCAGTCCTTCCGTAAGCAGACCCAATGACCTGCCTTTTCAGCTGCCAGTTCATTCTCGCCTGGCAGCACTGTTGGGAGGAAGACTGTCTCTTTTCAAAGAAAATTGGGATTTAATTACCCTAGACAGATGGGTTCTGGATATCATTCACCACGGTTACAGGTTTTATTTCCATACCTTGCCTCCTTTCAAAGGCATGCCAGACATTCCTCCTCTACAAAGACAAGAGGCTCACAAGCAAATTTCTCTGTTACTCCAAATAGGGGCCATTCAGCCGGTTCCTGTGTCAGAAAGGGGCCTAGGATTTTATTCTCGCCTGTTCCTAGTACCAAAAAAGGGGAACACGTGGAGACCAATTTTGGATTTATCTATCCTCAACACTTATCTGGACATTCCCAAGTTCAAAATGTTGACGTTACAACAGCTTTTACCTCTGCTGGGCAAAGATCACTGGATGGTAACTTTAGATCTCAAGGAAGCTTACCTTCATGTGCCTATAAGACTAAGTTGCAGAAAGTATCTGCGGTTTCGAGCTGGAAATTCTCATTATCAGTTCTCTGCATTGCCCTTTGGCTTATCTACTGCGCCCAGAGTATTCACAAAGGTTCTGGCTCCAGTGATAGCTTACTTCAGGCTAAACGGAATTCAAATCTATCCTTACTTGGACGATTGCCTGATTCTGGCTCAAGAAAAGGAAGACCTTCTACAGCATTTGGAATATGTCATAGCAGTGCTAAGATGCCTAGGGTATTCTGTGAACGAAATAAAGTCCAGTCTAGTACCCTCTCAAGACATGTGCTTTCTGGGTGTGAGACTGAATACAGCAGCCCAGATGGCCTTTTTAACCCCGGACAAACAAAAGAATCTTTCCAGTTACTTCCATCAACTATCTCTTCAGTCCGGGCTGACTGCAAGGACAGTCCTTCAAGCCTTAGGGTTCATGGCATCTTGTATTCTGGTGCTTCCCAATGCCAAACTGCATATGAGGAAGCTACAATGGTATCTCAAAATGTATGGACACAGCACTGCCAGGATTTGGACACTGTCATTCAAATAATACCTTGCATTCAAAAGGAATTTTTGTGGTGGGCTCAGGAATGTCACCTAAACAAGGGACTCTCTGTGACCCGCCAGAGGCGAGTCAGATTCTAACGACAGATGCCTCAGACATTGCTTGGGGAGCTCATCTAAATGGAAAGTGGATACAAGACAAGTGGCCTGCCAGACTACAGCATCTACATATCAACATGAAGGAGATGTTAGCAGTCCAGTTTGCATTAATGGCTTTCAAGGAGTTACTTCTTCCAGGGCAGGTGTTGATTCTAACAGACAACACAACTGTCATGTGGTACATCAACAAACAAGGGGGAACACATTCTTACCCATTGTGCAGGCAAGCAATGATTTTATGGGAGACTGCGCTCAGCTTGCAACTAACTCTTCAGGCAAGGTTTCTGCCGGGAGCACAGAACTCCCTAGCAGATGTGTTAAGCAGACAAATCATGGATCCCCACGAGTGGAAACTGGATCTTCATGTATTTCAAAAGTTGACAGTGTCCTGGGGAACTCCAGACATAGATCTGTTCGCTTCTCCACTAAACCACCAGCTGCCAAAGTTTTGCACAAAGAGGTTTCATCACACAGCTTGGAAAGTGGATGCTCTTTCTTTCAGTTGGAAAAATCTTCATGTGTATGGGTTTCCACCTCTGCCTCTTCTTCCAAAGGTGCTTCTAAAGGTCAGACAAGACAAGCCAAGGATGATTTTAATAGCTCCAGATTGGCCTCGCAGCACTGGTACCCATTACTGAGGAGTCTGGTAAAGAAGCCTCCATGGCCTTTACCCTTGATTCCACACCTGTTGTCTCAGAGAGACGGTCACCTGCTCAATGTCAAGCTTCACTCTCTTCATCTAACAGCCTGGCATATTCTGTTTTGAAGGACAGCAGGTCTCAACTTCCTCAACAAGTTTTAAATGTGATTATGGAAGCCAGGAGACCTAGTACAAGGAAAGTGTACGCAGAAAAATGGAAGAGATTTTTATTTTGGAGTGCAGCAAACAATTTGGAGATTTCTGAGCCTAATTTGAGTGTGGCTCTTCAATATCTTACTGAGTTATTGGACAAAGGTTTGTCTTTCTCTTCCATTAAGATTCATGCTGCAGCAATTTCAGCTCACTATGATTGTGACCCACCATTGTTTTCGCATCCTTTGTTCAAGCAATTTCTTAGAGGGCAAAGAATATAAGACCCCACGTAGAGCTCCTACTCCTGCTTGGGATCTCAATTTTGTGTTGGAGAAACTTACTCTACAACCTTTTGAGCCTCGGCTACTACTGAATTGAAATACTTGTCATGGAAGACTGCTTTTTGTTGGCCATTACTTCTGCAAGAAGGGTTTCTGAGTTGCAGGCCCTTATGGCAGTGGAGCCTTTTTGATTTTTCATAAGGATAGAGTATCTTTACGTACTAATCCTTCCTTTATGCCTAAGGTGGTTTCTAGTGTGGCTTTAAACCAAACTATTCATTTGCCTACTTTTTATGCAGATCCCCAAAATAAAGGGGAAAAGATTTTGCACACTTTAGATGTACACAGGCAATTGCGTTATTATTTGAGCAGGACTAAGGATTTTAGGCAGTCTCAGCAGTTGTTTGTTTCTTTTGCTTTGAGTTCTCAGGGCAAGCCTGTGTCAAAACAAACTATTTCTAGATGGATTGGGTGTTGCATTACATTTTGTTATTCCCATCATGGCAAGGAGATTCCAGCTGGGATTAGGCCTCATTCCACTAGGGCTACTGCCACTTCAACAGCATTTCTGAGGGGTGGCAACTAAGGATATTTTGGAGGCAGCTACTTGGAGTTCAGTGCATACTTTCTCTAAGCATTATCACCTTCCTCTCTACTCTAAGTCTAGGGCTGGTTTTGCCACAGCTATTTTGCAAGGCATGTTGTCAGTTCCTGCTTCCTTATGATTTGCCAGCCTCCCTTACCTCTGCTTTGGGATTCTACCCAATAGTTAGGACTGCAGCAATGTGGAATGAAGAACATAGTACAGTTTTGTACCTACCATAAATGTAGATGTTCGAGGATCCACATTGCTGCAGTCCAATTTACCCTCCCTCCTTCCCTCTGTGTTTAGGGGTGGTTGTGTAGGTGAGGTTATATTCTGCTAATTTTGTATATTTTGTATATATATTTTGGTGCAGGTATGTTGGGAGTTTTGGTTTTGGCCTTATCTTTTCAGGGTCTTCTGACATCTGGGGCAAGAAAAGACTGAGGATATGACGTCGGTCATGCGCATTAGTACCCTGACGTACTGACGTCAGTCTAATGCGCCCTGACCGACGTCAGCCATATACTTTGGTATTCGGGCCGACTGGACAGCGGACTACCCTATAGTTAGGACTGCAGCAATGTGGATCCTCGAACATCTACATTTATGGTAGGTACAAAACTGTACTTTATATAATGGGTCTAATGAGGGATGAGTACAGTGGGACAATGACCTCCTTTTTTCTGGATGAAAAGCCCTTGGTGATGAGGTGTGCCACATAGAAGGATTTCCTGACTGTTGTGGCGATGTGGTTGTTGAAGTTGAGACCACTGTCCACCTGTGTCCCCAAGTCTGTTATCACAATTTCAGTGTTTAGTGTACTGCCACCTGTGTGATAATTCACAGGTACATGTTTTTTTCCCAAAGGGGATAATTATACATTTTTTGGCATTGAGCTTGAGCCCATGGCTCTGGCACCAAGCATCTGTTTCTGTAAGGCCCTTTTGTAGAGTATCCACATCATCATTTGGGGATTCAATAATGGCTCCCAGTTTGCAGTCATCTGTGAACTTTGTTAGCCAGAGTCCCTTAGTGTTGGCCTGTACTTCAGAGAAGTAGATGCCAAACAAGAGCGGTCCCAGGACTGAACCCTGAGGTACTCCACTTGTCACTTGTCTGGAGCTGGATTTGGAGTCAGCTACTTTTACAGTGTGGGTTCTGTCAGTAAGCTAGTTGGCAACCCATGATGTAGGGATTAATGCCCAGCTTAGTAAGTTTATCTATGATTCCAGAGTGGGGGATGGTGTCAAAGGCCTTGGCGAGGTCCAGATAGGCTGTGTGGACCATCTTACCCTTGTCCACGGCTCTGGAGACTGATTCGAAGAAGTCAATAAGGTTCAGCAGACAAGATCAGCCCTTCACGAACCCAAACTGGGTGGGGTCCAGTGTTTTAAGGTTGCCAGTGTCTTTGTTTAGAAGTTCCATGATGATACGTTCCATGGCCTTGCAGATCAGGCTTGTCAGACTGATGGGGCAGTAGTTCCCGGGATCCAAGGTGGATCCCCCTTGTGGAGTGGGATAACTGTAGCTGTGCACCACTCCGTGGGCACGAAGCCTGAGGTGAGGTTGACCCAGTAGTTAGGGACTTAAGGAAAAACAGACAACAATTTATACTTTGTCCATCATGTTTTTACAGTAGTGAGGAAATCATTCTATGTTGTGCAACTTATAAACAAAAGTGTGGCATCTAGACCCATGGGAGTCATTGTTCACTGTATTTTGCATTCATCAGACCTATTGTTGAGTGCACTGTCCCTTTCGTATGTACCTAATAAGGCATATCCAACAAACAGAACATCGGCAGAGGTTCCTCACTAAAAGAATACAGGGCACAAGTAAACTGTCATATGCAGACAACTTCAAAGCCCTAGCCCTGTATTCAGTCTTTTACAGGCTTTTGAGGGGAGATCTATGCCTGGCATACAGGGCATTATCCAACCCCACTCTGATAGGCCTCTTGCATATCTGCAAAACAAAGAGCACCAGAATGACCTGTTCAGAAGACTTGTACCTTGCCTGTGATATAAATAGGACCTGCTGGAGAGATGGGTATGTATCCCAGAGACTGCCCCTTCTCTGGAACAGGCTCTCCATCCATGTGAAGCAGAGTTCCTCCCTAACCCAATTCAAGTGCAACTTGGACAGGTGGATGGGGAACAGGAAATTCATCCCTGATTTGGCACCTGTGTCTGTAATGGAGTCTGGCAACCTGTAAATGGTTCATCTCCCAGGCCCCTGCTTGTAAATATTTCATCTCCCAAGCCTCTGCTTACACTTATCAAGGGTACCAGAACTTAAGAGATTTGGGATGCACGGCTAAGCTTAAAAAGGCCGTTGTGGTTGTTGGCCTAGTAAACACCTATGAACCTAATATAGATGTCCAAGGTACTCTGGGACAAAATTGCATTGTGTTGCATGGCTAGGTTTATAAAGAACCTGGTGGTCATTTGCCTAGAATAGACAGTGGTAAAACTATGGCTTTTACAGTGAATACTTTCCCTGATCCAAGGGACTCGAACTGCACAGGGACAAGTTATAGTACTTTGTAGCTGTTGGGTGACTGTATTATTTTATCACTAGAAGTTGGTGGGTGGTAGAATTCTTTGTGCCTTATCTCTTTTGTGATTTTTAGCAATCTAGAATTTCAGTTGAGGACTGTCCATGATAGTGCATACAATATGCAACAGGAACATAATCCGTGCTAGGTGATTATTGAGTTTTAGTGGATTAGCTAAACACAATCAGGAGAGGGAAGACCATTCACTTTCTAATATACGTAGTTGGACGTGTTGTGGTCACAAGGAACTTGGGATACGTTGCAAAACAGAAAATTTTAGATGAAGTAGAAATGTGCAGATACAGCTCATAAAACTATGTTGGTCATGGATGAATCCTTCATCACTCACTCTTGGACAGCAATGTTTAATGTAACACTGCTGGTGTTTTTGTTGGGCCTGGGAGTGTGCTGTCCTGTAGCCTTAATATCATATTCTTGTTTCCCCTACATATGTTTCTTCCAAGTCTCTACTGAGAAAGGTCCTACTTATTTCTCAAAATGCAGTTGATCAGTTTAACCTTTTTTGCGGTTTGGTCCCAAAAGGAATTATAGTTGTGGGAAAAAAATGGCAAAACATTTTTTGTGTGTTCAAGATGTAAATATGCTCTTAAAAGTTGTATGTCAGGTTTGTTTTTCATTCTGTAGAACAAGCACAAATTTACTGTAACCTTTGATATGAGCAACCTATCTGCATATTTTTCTTTTGAAAGTACCCATTCCCCTTCTCAGTAGTGTGCCACCTGGATCAGAAAGCATGTCAGAAAACAGATTTCTTTCCCGACTGCCATTTTATGAGATGCATCACATGAAATTGACAGTGGTACAAACGGTGACTACCTAAACCGTGCAGATTACAGTTTTAACAGTTGCTTGCTGGAAAGGAGTATCATTACGAAGGGTTTTTCTGTAGTAAGTGCTCACTCCACCTATATTTTTATATAGACTGTAGCCCTCTGGGTGTAATTTGCACTATTTGATAATTGTATTGTCGGTTTTGTATTTGCAGTAACTTTATATGTATTTTTTTTTTTTTATCTACTTCATCCAGCTCCTACTTTCAGGTAGACCAGTGTCTAACTTGTACTGAGGGGGGTGCAAGATAGAGAAACCAATCCTGGACAAGTGCCAGACCATTACAGATTGTTGCGTATCTCTGTAATTTTGCTTTTTTTTATAGGCCCATGTGAGCTAACTTGCATATTTAACAAAAGAGCTACCAGTGTTCCTAAGACTGTTATATCCTTCGAATATGAAACTTGTGGCTGGGAGGCTCTGGTATTCCAATGTAATATTTCTTTAGCCAGTACATTCTTGTAGGCCCTTTGGGGGACAGATAATGTTGTGAAATTGGAAGTATTGCATAGACTAATTTAAACAGTGAGCACATGAAATGCTGACTTTATTGTTTTGTTAACTTGGGGGGGGGGATCTTCCACAGTATACTGATGTGTAAAATTATCCTTTAGGGTGTATATCATACCTCTCAACCACTTGGTGCAAGAAATCGGGCAAAGACTAACTTAATGGAGGGGGTTGGCAAAGGTCCAAAAATAGGTACAGATTTTTTTATTTTGCCCTTACAAACTTTGGAGATTGTTTTAAAATAACCATGTTTATGTTGGCATGCATGTCATTATTTAGTGATTTCAGTCCGCCGATCATCCCAGTGATTTGCCAAAAAATGCAAATTATGAGGGACAGACCAAAAGTATGAGGCAAAAATCTGGACATTCTACAGAAATATGGGCAGTTGAGAGAGCGAGTGTGTGTAGGTTTACTTTAGATGGAGAGAACACACACACACACACACACACACACACACACACTTAAGCTATGCAAAGCCTTAACTCTCTTGTGAGGCTGCAGAGTAGATACAGTCTATGTTTGTTACAAGATATGATTAGAGCAATTTTGAGAGCAGTAATCTTCTATTAGGTTATAACACCGTGTGTGTATATCAGTCAATGTGCGAAGTTATGCAAATGTATACTTCCATATCTATGCATCTGCATTCACTGCAATGGTACATGTTCAAACACATGTAGTAAAGTGCTGTTTTGTTGAAAATGTCAGAATTAATAGTGAAAATGTGTATGCTCTCTCTTTTTTGAGGGCCCAGTAATGCCCTAGACCCTTACAAATGCAGTGTTTGAAAGGTGGAATGGCACACAGGTCCCCAGTATTGTTGCATTGAATAGCAGTAGGTGTTGGTCTGTGTTTCCTTCCCTATGTATGTGTGTGTTTTTATGGAGTCTCCAGTGTCTCTCACAACAGTAACCACGTGTGAGTGGGATGGTAGAAGTCCTGCATTAGACTGGTATCCCAATCCAGGAATGGTTGTTAGCCTTGTGCGTTTTGCTTGTAGGGTTAGGCTTTAGTTTCTCCCTTCCCCCATGACCCTAAATATGGTATTGCAGGCATCAGCTGATTGATTGAATTCCCAATGTATAAATCACTGTCATAAGGTAGAATTCAGGACAGCTGCAAAGTGCCGATTCAGAGATCATCTAGCAGGTGTTTGAAACTAGCAATTTCGTAGCACATGTCTAAGGAAATTAACTAGAAAATAAAAGGTATGCATAAATATTGAAACATAAGATACCAAGAATTCTAGAACAGGGAGTTTGTACTTAGCTGGGGGAGGTACAGGGGAAGAAAGCATTTATAATTGTTGGGATGTAAGATCAGGGTAAATACAGCAATTTGACATTTTTGCATAGTTGCACATTTTTACTGAGACCGCAGAAAACACAGTTTTATAATCTGTGGATTGTAGTGCATAGAACTACGGTAGAACTTTTCTTTAGATAAAACTTTTGGGTGGAAGCCTTTCGAAGTCTGATTTGATTCTGAATTTTAAACCAGCACAGCAGATGATCTCAGTACTTTATTTCTGCTGTGGATCTCCAAAGGCAATAAAGTAGCAAGGAAGTAAAGCAAGAGCTAAGGAAGAAGGATCAGATGTTTGGAAAGGCAGTCTGAAGAATAATCCTTGGACAGGTGAGGGATTAACTAGAAGGATTAAATGTATGACTGGAACTGGGACTTGCTAATTTAACACTAAGGCTGTGAAAAGAAAATGCAGCTGAAATAGCAGACCTGCTGACAAGCCGTGTGTGTGTGTGTACAATCAAATGTACTGAACAAACATGTCTGATAACTAAGCGCTACTCTCTAAGAAACCTGTCCCAACAGATAACAAGAAGCATTCATGATAGGAGATGTTCATCGTGTTTCACTGTTGCAGTCATTACACTTAGGTTATCCTGCTGGCAGGCTACCTGCAGTTGGCCCGAGTTCCAAAGTCTTGGTCCAGCGTCTGTTGATGTCGCCTCTTCCCTGACGTCAGTGCACCAGGGGTATAAAAGATGCAACAGACACCATTTTCTTCAGTCTTTCTTGCCGTGCGGTGCCCGAAGCAAAAGCAGCTCGCAAGTGCCGGTTGGCCGACTCCTGAGATTTTCGAAATTAGAGTTTCAGAACCGAAGTCTTCAATAAAGCTAAGTACCCCGTTGGGGAAACTTTTTCTTGTTCTAGACCGATGTCAGTAAAAGTTAACAATTGTATTTCTTGTGGGAAGCAAATACCTCATAAGGATTTTCACTCTTACTGTATTACTTGCCTATTCTGCGGTGGTGGTGCTGCAGTAGCGTTGTCGCCTCACAGTTGGACATTGCCTGTTCGATTCTCAGAGCGTCTTCTGTGTAGCAACATGCGTGAATGGGCGTTCCTTCGGGTTGTGCGTTAGGCCCAACAAGCCACTATGTAAAAATCTACTGCCAATCATTAGCGGACCGGAGTTCCGCTGTGGCGACCCCTAACCGTGAAAAGCCAAAAGACTCCAACTGTATTCCTTGCCTAGGCCCTGACCACAACGTTACTGGTTGTCGGTTTTGTGCTAGAGTCAACAAACGCACTATTAAACGTCGGTTTAATTTTGCCTTGCATTACTTTGGCCGAAGGTTTAACTATATAATGCCGTCGGAACAACTGACGACCGGAATTCATAAAAAGCACAAAGACAAGGAAAAGGACAGGCATCCAAGGTCCAAAACCGACTATGAAGCCTCTTCTAGGCCAGTCGCCAGTTCTCAGTGAGGCGCTTTCGCAGCCCCTGACACCCGCTACCTCAGAGCCACAGGCTGTATTCAACTCCCACGTGGAGACAACTAGGCCTCTGGATACTCAAGGTATTGGGCCTACGGAAGCTATTCCCTCAGATTGGTCCTGAGCCGCTAAGCAGGCATCTGCTTCTGAGGGTGTTTTCAGACCTTCACAGATTACTGTTAAATTCTCTACAGCAGCCAAGGTACAGTCAAAGACACCAGTAAAGACAAGAAAACAATTACAGCATTCTCCAGGACAGTCATCTATGCCAAAGAAACAGATGCTTAAGATGGCCAAAGACTTAATTACTTTGATCAGGGGATCCCACCCCCCTCCTGAATGAAGGTCTAGGCAAGACACTGATTATGATTTCTCTGACCAGGTTTCTATTTCCTCTGATTCCTCTTCAGATCAGGGTTATTCTCTCCCTCCCTATGAGGACTCTGATGCTGAAGAATCTATACCTTCAGCCTCTCCACCTGAGGATTATTCTTTTGGGGAAACTCTGCACACCATGAGGGAACATTTCCACTGGGAGAGCCAGGATTATTCAGAATAAATGAAAAGGCTCAGAGATTTTCTTTTACTGCCTCAGCACAGCCCCCTAGCTATCCCCCCTGTGCTTGATATTGTTGATTTATGTTTTCTCTGAATTCTTTACCCCCTGTACCAGTCAAGCCAGACAGGTATTACAGGGTCCCTGACTCATAAATTTCTTTATAAAAACCCTGCTGCTGACCCAGAAACAATTTCTCAGGGACCCAAAGGGGTTAAGGCTTCCACTGCAAAAAACCCTGTCCCTTCTGATAGGGATTCTAGAGCACTGGATAGCTGGGGGAAAAAAGTTTACACTTCTGCTACTTTAGCTGTAAGGGCTTTAAACTGCCAGTTTCACATGCTTAAATACCAACAGTACTTTATGTCTTTGTTAAAACAGAAAATGCTTACACAGAAAATCCTGACAATAAGGAAATGCAGGAATTATTGCATGCAGCTGAACAAGTGGGAAAGCATACTTTGCAATGTGGTTTTGATTCATTAGAGGCTTCTTGCAGAGCCGCAGTTACAGGCTCTGTCATTCGAAGGCATGCTTGGTTGAAAGAACAAAGCTTACCTAATCGTGTTAAAGTAAAATTATCGGATGCTCCACTACAACATGATACTTTGTTTGGTGTTAAGGCGGAAGAGGTGTTAAAGAAAATGGAGGATAAAGCAAAATCTATGCAGACAGTAAAGGATTTCTTACAGGTTCAACCACCTAGGTTTAGTAGAAACTGGCCTTCAAAAAATTGGTCCTTTCAGGTCTCTGACAGGCCACAAAGAGGCAGATACAGACGCCCAAGAGGCAGATCTCAGCCCCAAGGATCCTACAGACCTAAACAATTGGGTGCTTCTACCCCCAAAGGAGGAGAAGACAAATCACAACCTTACAGGAAACAGTCCCAATGACTTCCCTCTACAAAGGCCAAGCACTTACCTTTTGGCAGCACCCCTAGGGGGAAAGCTAGCACTTTTCGCACAAAATTGGCACATAATTACCCAGGACAAATGGGTACTGAATATAGTTACTCAAGGTTACAGGTTCCACTTTCACACCCTTCCAAGGTCAAAAGGTATGCCGAACCTGCCACAAAACCAATGGGCAGAGGCACAAAAGGAAATTGCTGCTCTCATGGACATGGGAGCTATTCAAAGAGTACCACAGCAAGAACAGGAACAAGGATTTTACTCAAGACTTTTTTCCTGGTACCCAGAAAGGACAAAGCCTGGAGACCAATACTGGACTTGTCAATCCTAAATACTTTCCTGGATGTTCCAAAATTCAAAATGTTAACACTACAGCAACTTCTACCCGTGCTGGGCAAGAAGGCTTGGCTAGTTACTTTGGACCTCAAGGAGGCATACCTGCATGTCCCAATCAGACAGTCTTGCAGAAGATACCTCAGATTCATAGCTGGCTCAGTGCCTTACCAATTCTCTGCACTGCCCTTTGGCTTGTCTACTGCACCCAGGGTCTTCACAAAATGCCTGGCACCAGTAATTGCATTTTGCAGACAGAGGAATTCAAATATATCCCTACTTGGACGACTGCCTTATTCAAGCAGAGAGCAAGGACATTCCACCAAGACATCTGGCGTTTGTAGAAACATTACTAATTTGCCTAGGGTACACTGCAACGAAAATAAATCAAAACTAGTGCCCTCTCAAGAGATAATATTCCTGGGTGCAAGCTTAAATACAACTGCCCAAATGGCTTATCTCCTGCCAGACAAACTAAGGCAACTGACTCATTACTTTCAAATGATGGCAACAAAGACCCAGCTCCCTGCAAGAAAAATTCTGCAGGCCCTGGGTTTCATGGCATCCTGCATTCTAATTCCATATGCAAGACTGCATATGAGGAAACTACAATGGTATCTAAAAAGTGTTTGGACTCAACATTGCCACAGCCTGGAAACAGTAATAACTATAATTCCCTGTCTACAACAGGAGTTTCTATGGTGGTCCCAGGCCTTTCACCTCAACAAGAGACAGCCCTTCACCTTGCCCACAGCCAGGCAGACTAACAACGGATGCATCGGATTATGCCTGGGGAGCGCACATGGAAGGAAAATGTATTCAGGGCACATGGCCCAAGGAACAAATGCATCTGCACATCAATCAAAAAGAGATGCTAGCAGTACAGAATGCCCTGACAGCCTTCAAGGATCTACTACATCCAGGACAACTATTACTAAAGACGGACAACACCACCGTTATGTGGTACATAAACAAGGGGGCACACATTCCTACCCCCTCTGCAGGCAAGCCATGACTTTGTGGAACACGGCACTGACCTATCAAGTACATCTGCAGGCACAATTCCTGCCAGGAAAGAAAAATACACTGGCAGACGAACTAAGCAGAAATCTCATGGATCCACACTAATGGAAACTAAATCCACAGGTCTTCAGCATGATAACAAGGAAATGGGGACGCCCAGACATAGATCTTTATGCCTCCCCTCACAACTGCCAACTACAGAAATTCTGCACAAGGACTTATCACTCACAAGCATGGAAAGTGGATGCTCTTTCATTCAGCTGGGAAACCCTGACAGTCTATGCCTTCCCTCCACTACCTCTTCTTCCCAAGGTACTCCTAAAAGTCAGACAAGAGAAGCCAAAAATGATCCTGCTTGCCCCAGACTGGCCACGCCAGCAATGGTACCCAATCCTAAAGAGCTTGTCTCAAGGCCCAGCCTGGCCTTTACCTCAAATTCTTCATCGACTGACTCAACAGAACAACCAGATTTTGCACAGTCAACTAAGAACCTTAAATCTGGCTGCATGGCAGTTAATATAGTCACTGAAACTACATCTCTCTCTAAAGCTGTTATGGATGTCATTTTGGAAGCCAGGAGGCCCAGCACCAGGAAATCCTATGCAGAAAAATGGAAGCGATTCTGTGCTTGGAACCAGGCCCAAAGACTCGAACCACTTGTTCCAAATATACCTCAGATTTTACGATACCAACTGAGATGCTGGACAAAGGCCTATCCTTTTCATCTATTACGATCCCTGCCTCTGCCATTTCAGCTCGTTACAATACGGAACCTCCTATTTTTTCGCATCCACTACTAAGGCAGTACCTCAGAGGGGCAAGAAACATAAGACCCCCAAGGAGAGCACCAATACCTATTTGGGACCTCAATTTTGTTTTAGAAAAACTCACACTGTCTCCTTTTGAGCCAGCCAACACAGCTAATATAAAATTCTTATCCTAAAAAACTGCTCTGCTCCTAGCAATAACTTCAGCAAGAAGAGCCTCAGAGTTACAGGCACTAATGGCAGTGGAACCTTTCATCATTTTTCATCAGGACAGAGTCTCTCTAAGGACAAACCCAACGTTTATGCCAAAGGTGGTTTCCAGTGTGGCTCTTAACCAAACTATTAATTTGCCAACTTTCTATCCAAATCCCCAGAATAAAGGGGAGAGACTTCTGCACACTTTGGACATACACAGACCGCTACGATTCTACTTGGACAAAACAAAAGCTTTCAGAAAAACTGAGCAGCTGTTTGTAGCTTATGCTGCAGGATCACAAGGAAAGCCTACCTCAAAGCAGACAATTTCAAAATGGATAGGACACTGAATTCGCTTCTGCTATGCACAACATGGCAAATCCGTGCCTAAGGGCATTAGGCCACATTCTACAAGAGCAGCAGCCACTTCAGCAGCTTTTCTCAGAGGAGTACCAACCAAAGACATTTTAGAAGCTGCAACCTGGAGTTCAGTGCACACCTTTACAAAACACTACCACTTACCTCTCTACTCTAAATCCAGAGCAGGCTTTGCCACTGCAGTCCTGCAATGCCTGGTAGCCTCTCCTAATCCTATTTAGGCCCAGCCACCCAACCTCAGCTTTGGGATTCAACCCAAGTGTAATGACTGCAACAGTGAAACACTATGAACATAGTACAGTTGTGTACCTACCATAAATGTAGATGTTAGAGTGTATTCACTGTTGCAGTCCAGGTTACCCTCCCACCATCCCCCTTTTCATTGCTGGGACTTTTCTGTACTTCTCAACTCTATACAACCTATGTGGTGTATTTGCTTGTAGATGAAGGAATTGTTTATTTTAGTACATGCATGCTTTTTGGCATACTGTTTTACAGCCTTCCTATTTGGGGGCACCTGACATCTGGGGCAAGAAAAACTGAAGAAAATGGCATTGGTTGCATCTTTTATACCCCTGGCGCACTGACGTCAGGGAAGAGGCGACATCAACCGACGCCAGACCAAGACTTTGGAACTCAGGCCGACTGCGGGTAGCCTGCCAGCAGGATAACCCAAGTGTAATGACTGCAACAGTGAATACACTCTAACATCTACATTTATGGTAGGTACACAACTGTACTTTACTGATCAGGCATGCATTTCTTTGCTAGATAAGTGGAGTGGGCCAAAGGACCCTTATCAGTGATGTAGGCTAAAGGCAGGAGTAGCAGAGTTGGTAATGCACAGATCCCAGTCCATTTATTTAAATAAGAAAATGAAGTGTAAAAGGCATCTAGACCAATCCCACAGGTACTTGTATATCCTCACTAACCTGTGTATCACAACCCAAATATGCTATTGTATATTAAGGTAATCTACTAAAATGTTATTTGCTTACAGAGAGTAACTGATTTCTGTAATTGTACTGCAACTACTGCACAAAGTGTTTTACACACATAATGTAAGCTGCTAATTATATGTACTGTGTGTCGTTATTTATATAGTCAGTATAGTTGTGTACGGTCTTTAATGTGAAGCTTTTCTCCTCAGGCCTCCTCCTGAAAATGGGCTATTTTTGGCCTAGTGGACCACCCTGGTAAACAAATGCAAGTAAATACACACTTTATCAGTATTGTGTAGTTGTGTGTGTGCTTTTTTAAAACTGTCATTTGGCAAGGGGTTTACATTCATAGGTTCATAGGTATATACTAGGCTAATGACCACTATGGCCCTTTATAAGCCTAGCCATGCAACCCAAATGTGTCCCACAAGTTGTATGTTTTTAGACATTTTTACATGCAGTGATTGTTGGTTACAACATGATTACTGACTGCCTCTGTCCATCAGAGACGTTGGTGCCGAACCAGGGGTGAATTTTCATTTTCCTAATCCAATGGTCTATGTTATGCTTAAATAGGGTTGGGGAGGGACTTTGTTTCACATGGATGGGGAGCCTGTTCCTGAGAGGTAATTCTTTGAGATGCATATCTATCTCTCCAACTTGTCATATTTATGTTGCAAGTAAAATGTAGGTCTTTAGGTCTAGTAGTTCTGATGCTGTTTGTTTTGGAGATGTGTCATCAGAGTAGGGTCTAGGGATGCCTTGTATGTCAGACTTGGATCATCTTTCATTCGTCTGTAGGAGGCAGAGTATAGTGATAGGGATTTGAGGCAGTTTGCATAGGACATTGTGTTTATGCCCTGTATCCTTTTTGTAAGGAAGTTTTGTGGATGTTTCAGTTGCTGCATGTGTCTGGTCAGGTGGATACTGAAGGAGGCATTATACTCTATGGGTTTGAAGAGGGCCAAATATAATGGTACAATGACTTCCCTTGACCTAGATTCCATGTATATAGCTATAAGTTGAACAACATCAGCATAGAATTTCCTTACTACCTTGTATAGATGTTGGTCAAATGTCAGGTTACAGCCTACATGTGTTCTCACAGATCCCTGACTAGTGGGTCAATTCTTGGGGGTGTTTTATTGATGACGTAGTTTCCTGGGGTAGCCAACTTCCTAATCTGGCTCTCAAAAATGAAGGAAGAACTTGTGCTCAGAATGAAAAACACATCCTCAGACATATTTACAAGATACTGTGAGAAACACTCCTCAACACACACATGCATGCGTTACTGACCATCTGCCCACACTTCTGTTTTCTTTTGCAACTGGGTGGCATTTAAGAAATCGTGGTTGCTGTCCCCATGAGGAGGGAGAGAATCTGGATGGGAAAGCTTCTTTCTAAATGAAGGTTTGTGTTCTAGGAATGTAGCCCGTTTTTATAGCATTTTTCACTCTTCACAGCTGGCCATCAGCTGCATCAGAGCCTCTGCTCATCCCACCAAGTCTATCAAACCTTCTTTGGCCATTCTGGATTAATCCCAACCAATGTTCTGAGCCAGTGAGGCAATTGAGGCTTCTTGGGTAGCATCTTACTGCTGCCAGAATTTGTTTTTACTTCTAAGATATGCACCCTGCGCACACCCATCCCATCCCAGAGAAAGGTGTGTAATGTGTTGTGATGCCCAAGCCCATACATGTGATGATAGGAGGCCTTGCTAGCCATGCCAGCAGAAGTAGGGCAGTGGATTTGTAATGTGCCAGCACAGCTAGCTGGAATTTTGTAAATAATTGTCATTTGTATATGAAACTAAGTTGTACAAATGCTTGTGCTGAAAATGTATCAACAGTGTGCTGTGCTGGAAGGAAAACAAATGTACATGTATTGTATTATTGTAACTGAATTAAATGTATATGTTTCAACAGAGAATACTGGCAGAGCAGAGGTTAATCACAATCCAGCTACAGCGGACTTTAAACTATATCTGAAATTAAATTACTTTATGGTTTAAGCCGTAAAGATGTTGGCCCACAATTTTGAATGAAGTCAGCTATGCAATGGCTGTAAGAAGCCTGGCTTTGTAGCTCTGTGGGAGGAATGAAAGTGTTAAAATGGTTTTATGACTTCCAGGAGATCTGAGCAAAGCTCCATCTGTGTGTATGGTAACACATAGATGCTAAAATCCTGTCAGCTTCTAGTGTTGGTGATAGCATGGGAATTGGAGTCAGATGACCAGATGACTGATGTCATTCTGTAAGCCAAAAAATAATAATTGGATATTAGTAGGAGTTCTCTCAGCATTCTGTATTCTGTCTTTGATCTAACAACCAGGACCACTCGCCCACCTTGCCTTGTGGTAGTAAGTAACTTAACTAGGGAGCAGTAATTCTCTTTAGATTAGTCAGGAAAATATAGTGAGGATAGAAGTACTGTTGCTGTATAGATGTGAAACTTTCCATTGGTGCTTTTTTTTATATTCCTTGGGACAGTAATACTGGTGTTTACTGTAAATAGATATTTAGTCTTCATGTTCTTTTTATTATTTTATTAAATATATTTAAATTTCTCATTGTGGCTGGTTCTTTTAGAAAAAAAAATATTTTGAGAGTATTTGTGTATATTTATTTGGTGATATATATGGGCACCCCTGAAAGCCTTGCTGTTTGGTTAACAAATGTAAAATAAAAAATAAATAAATAAATATTAGTTTGTCAGTATAATTGGGTACCCTTGCAAGAGCCTTGGGTAGCTGGCTTTGTAGTGCTTGGTGGCAGTGATAACTACCTTATAGTCTGGGCAGAAGGGGCATAGCTAGTAGACCTGTGCCAGCCTTTTGTGTGTGTGTGTGTGTGTGTGTGTGTGTGTGTGTGTGTGTGTGTGTGTGTGTGTGTGTGTGTGTGTGTGTGTGTGTGCGCGCGCGCGTCAGGTACTTGGTGCAGGGAGACGAAGCACTGGTTTCACTGAGAAAGTGGTGGAGGATTTGGCTTGGGCACTCTGCTGAGGACTTAAGACTCCCCACTGGTACAGCTGTAGAGTTTATTTGGGACCTGGAGGGAGACAGCCTGGGGGTGGGGTTTCTATTTCTGAGTGTGTTCTCCTTGTGTTCTTAAGGGAAATTGTGTTTGATGCAGAGAGGTCTGCACCTGGAAATAGTTTGCCCATTTGTATTTCAGTTGAATGTCCCTCTCTAGTGTCAGTGTTGAGGATTCAGGCTGCTTGATTACTGGCCCAGAGTGGGGACATCACACATGTGACTAAGCCACAAACCTGCCCCCCACGGGCAGCGACCCATGTACCATTAATTAACCATGGGGTTACTTCTGAGTGCCCATACCCAACCCCCATGTTTCTGAAAAAGGCAGTTTGCTGAGAGCACTTGTCCTCTAACAGCTATTTTGTAATTTTGTGATTTTAATCTGTCAAATGCTTTGTTTGCCAGAGATTTAAACTCGGAAGCTTCTCCTATCTCTGTGGCTGAACAGTGATTTTATCATTACTACAACCCCCAGGACTGGTAGGCTTAAATCTTTCCTGCTTTGTGTTATGCATTTCTGATGTAATTTCTGTATTTTTTTTTTTTATCTGTCTTGTTTCACGTGGAGCTTTTCCCCCCGGGTCTCCTCTGAATGCGGGCTACCAGGCAAGTTGGATACTACCCAGTAAACAAATGTAAAATAAATAAATTATACTGTCAAGTTCCCAAGCAGCTATTCACTTTCTCTGTATACTACCAATGTAGGCAGCACCTTTTTTGTGAAGTACAGAAAAAAATGAGGATAGAGGCAGGCTTGACTGGTATCTATCTATCATGGCTAGTGACACTTTAACATATTCCTTTGTGTTTTATCTATACATCTCGCCAGCTGAATATATTCCCCTCCATTTCTATTTTGTGTGGGACTGTTCAACAGTAGATCACTGTTGCAGTAACCTAGGCTTGTATCTTAACTTAGGATGTGATCACTAGTCTGCTTGTAGACCCTCTATGCACCTTGACTGCTGAGCGGCTTGAGCAGAGGCACATAAAAGCAGCAGTTATGGCACCAAAAGCCTCCGAGCTTTCTTCCTCCTGAAATGTGTTCCTCCTGTGGGCTTCATGGAACTGATTGTCAGGTAGCGATAATTGAAGGCTGGTCAGGTAAGTATCCTTCTGGAGAAATCTTCAATTTTTATTTTTGAGTCAAAATTATGCTTTTTCTTGGGGATAAATGGCTAGGATTAATGTTTTTTATGGACTGATTATTTCTGAAGAGATTTTCTACTGGGGGAATGCTTGTATGAACATTCTGTTTAAGGTCTTATTTTGTTTTGTTTTATTCTACATAATTTGATAGAAAATGTTTGTGTGAGGCAGTATTTTGTGGTTTTGGGGAATGTCCGTAATAATTTCACCTCAAGGAAGAAAAAAGTATTGTTTTGTCAAAAGACTGACAGACTCTTCCTCCGGCATGGCTATGTTATAAATATTTGTCTCCTCTGTTCTTCTTTCTTCTGTCTGTAAGCAGAAAAAACTTTACTGGGGAGTCTTCAGGTGTATGTCTGCCTCCCTCACTGCTGCAGCTGCCTTTGGGTTACTCTGCTGTGGGCAGCCCTGGCTCCTTATACTTATCTTTGCTTTTCAGTTCCTCTGATGGAGCTCCTTGGGAAGCCTCTAAGAACTGAGATTGATATATTCTGTGCAAGTGTACGGTTGTCCTCACTAGGCAAGGGAGAACCACTCTTGTCATTCGTGGGTGAAGGTTTTCTGCGTGGCTGGTATAAGGTATCTAATTCCTGAGGTAGTGTCAGATTTCAGCTGTTTGGAGAAATGTTCCTGTTTTCAGGCCTTACTCCATGCACAGGAAAGCACAGGATGTTCCTATTTTTGGAAGTATGTCCCTATTTTCAGGCTTCATGTACCCCTTCACACAATTTTCCGAGTCCTCCTCATCGTGTTTGTTTTTTTTTTTTTTTTTTTTTTTTTTTTGAAGTAATCTGGTATGCAGAAAACTTACACTACATGGCCAATATACTAATGGCAATAGTACTTTAAAGAAAGAGGACACACATCTTGTATCTTCCTCTTACTGAAGCAAAAATAAAGATCTTGGGTGGTAGAATTTTGTAGTGCAGTTCACAAGTCTACAGATTATGCACTGTCTCTTTGATAATGTGCTTAGATTTTTGTATTGTTTTTGTCACTCTGTGTTTTATAAATGTGTTCCTGGGTATTGTCCACACTCCTACTGGAGGTGGGAAGTGCTATGTGCTATTTGGTTTTCCACTTTTCTGCTTATTAGATGTCCAGTTTTTTAGCTGGATTAATGGGTGTGCCATCTTTGAAGGTTGGGTGTCGGGCTGGCACCTCGGTACCGTAAAAATCCACTGCCCATCATTAACAGACTGGAGTTCCGCTGTGGCGACCCCTAACCGGGAAAAGCTGAAAGGCATTAGTTTTTTCTTCTTTTCAAGGGTGTTTGTTCCTATTTTCGGTGTCTGCAGGTTGAGAGATATGGCCTAATTCTGCCTTTTTTCATTGAGTATCCCAGGAAAATAAAATAAGAATATTTCTTCCTCTGTTTCTCCTGCTATAGAAAGGGAAAATTTGCTGCGTTTCGCTAAGGCATTACTTTATGCTTTTTAATGTGTTCGATGTTAAAACCTGTTTATTGTGATTGACTGCTTGTAGAAAAAGTAAAATTACCTCTCTTGCCAACTCTGATATTCAGTCAGAAGAGCAAGTAAGATCTGGAAAGGGAGTGTTTTTTTTTTTTTTTCCGTCTGAAAATTCTCATCACGCTGATTCAGATTTATGAAAAAATGTTCCTCGTAGTCATAATCTTATCTCCGAACTATATTATGAGGAATGTTCCTCATTTTGAGTCTTAAAAACTCCATGTTCTTCATTGCTTCCACATTGAAAGGATCTGTCCGACATCCATTGTAAATATTTTTAACTGATAACCATGATAAATGACTGGATTAAGTGGATCGTATAAAAAGTTCTTTTGTACTTCTTGATTCATCATAGTAACCTGTTTAATCATCCTTTGAGCTTCCTGGTTGAAATTGTTAGGTAAAATGTGGAAAGTCTAACCACTTACTGTTTGTTCCACATTGAGAGGTAGTGCTTCACATTCCGGAGATGGAAGGTTGAGAGCTGTCGTTATGAAAGAGTTGGGTCAATGGGAACAGAATGAAATCCCAGTTTCTCAGCAGAAATATAATGACTTGTTAAACTGTATTTTATCTGGTCTGTACCTGTTCCTCCTGCTTTATTAGCTTTAGAGATGTTTTCGTAACAGTTTGCAGCATGCTTGAGAGTCAACTCCCAAAAAGTTTTGATAGGTACAAAGTGCCACAGAAGTATAGATATTTGTTTTCTAATTCTAAATCAGATCCTGCTATTTCCTTAAAGCAGTCAGCTACTAAATATACTCTGAATGCTCACCTCATTTCCTCTGACAAGGATGGGAATGCTTTTGATAATTTAGGAAGAAAGTTATACTTTGCTACTTCAACTTTCAGAATTCTGAATTGCCAAGCTCGTGTGTTAAAATTCTTATTGGCCTCTGTTGAGAATATGAGAAAGTTAACTGTTAAGTTTTAGCCTTCGAAGAAGGAAGGTTAATTGAATTCCCTAAATTGTGTCTTCTCAACTTAAGAACACTTTAAGGAGTATGTGATTATGGTTCTGCTGATGCTGTGTCCAGAGCTGCTGCTGATAATCATATTGATCACTGCTGTTGTAGCCACCGGTATAGAGGTTATATCCTGCCAAGGATATAACAGCTGGCCAGCGTCCAAAGTTTCAGGACACTATTCATGTTCCCAAACCATTAGTCCGCTCAAGTTCAGCTGACTCAAAAGATTGGTGTGGGCACCAAGCCCTTCAGAGCTTTCCTGTAGTTGAAGAGTGCTTCTTTGCGGGCTTTCAAGGATCAACTATCGTATTGTGCTGTTCCATTTTTGGGCAGATAAACTCCCTTGCGAAACCTTCCAGATTATTGTAGTTTCCAGTTTAGAAAAGTTATTTTTAAGCTTGGAGTTTGTGTTTTAATAGACTGTCATGAGACTTAGCTGTACTTCTAAATGGGAGTGCACTTTTTTCCTGTCAATTTAAATTTTGTTTAAAGTAATTTGAAAAACATTTGGAAAGCTTTTTCTGTTGTGAAATTGTGGTTATTTTAATCTTTGGGACTGGCAAAGTATGCTAAAATGTTTTTACTGTGTTTTTGTGTGAGGAAACAGTGACTTTAAACTTTCACAGGCTTTTGCTGCTTGTTCTCCTGGGAAAGAGGCACAATTTTTGGCTTGATCATAAAACAAACTACCAGTCCCATGGTCTGTCCTTCTTTCAGCTGCACAAAGAAGTTGAGCAAAAGCAGCCTTTGCCACCATAGCAGGCTAGCAATTTGCCCCCGCTGCAAATGCGTGACTCTGCTGTGGCCATAGCTTATTTTTCAGACCACTCATCTTTTACTGTGAATATCTGTGATGTAGCAGCTACAGCCACTATGGGCTGGCGGATTAGCCATGTCCTCTGCAACTGTTGGGTTCTCCTCAGTAGGCAAGGGAGAAGAGTCTCTTGGTTCTGGGAGAGGGAGGAGAAAAGACTTTGCTGTTTGAGAATGTTGTCCCATCCCTGGGGAAGCTACTACTGACATTACTAACACTGTTGGGCTCATTTTTCATAAGCACAGAACTAAACATGTATCTACTCCTCCTCAAATTTCTTTTAAGCATGAGTAGTTTACTGGGTCTGGCTTGGGGTTAATTCGGGCTTTTGACCCTCCTCCTAAGGTGGTTTTCGGTAAAAGAAAGAGGGATACCTCTCTTTGTGAAGAGATTCAAGATTCTGAATGTGGACAGAAAGGTGAAGGAACAGATAGGATTTCTCCTCAGTTTTCCAAATTCTCCAAAAGTTATTGTGGTGACGCCCTTCTGGCTTAGGCAACTTTGGATGTTCATCGTGTTACCCTTCTGCAGTCATCGCACTTGGGTTATCCTGTCGTCAGGCGGTCCCGCAGTCGGCTGGAATTCCAAAGTCTTGGGCCGGCGTCGGTTGCTGTCGCTTCTTCCCTGACGTCAGTGCGCCAGGGGTGTATATATAATGCAACCAACGCCATTTTCTTCAGTCTTTCTTGCCGCGCGGTGCCCGAAGCAGAAGCAGTTCGCAAGTGGTGGTTAGCCGACTACTGAGATTTTCAAATTCGAATTTCAGACAGAAGTCTTCTATAAAGCTAAGTACCCCGTTGGGGAAACTTTTCTTGCCTCAGACCGATGTCAGAAAAAGTTAATAATTGTATTTCTTGTGGGAAGCAAATACCTCATAAGGATTTTCATTCTTATTGCATACCTTGCCTAGGGCCAGACCATGACGTCAGTAGTTGTCGTTTTTGTGCTAGGTTTAATAAGTGTACCATTAAAAGACGCTTTGATTTCGCACGACACTACTTCGGTAGGAAATTTAACTATACCATGCCGTCGGAGCAACCGACTACCGGCGTGCACAAAAAATGCAAGGATAAGGACAGACAGCCGAGGCCTCGACTGGTCCGGTCCTCAGTGAGGCTCCAACGCAGCCCCTGACAACCGCAGATCTGGAACCAGAGACCGCTTCAGAATTTTTGACGGAATGTACCAGGCCTACGCAACCATTTAGTTCAGGCCCTACCGACGACATTGCTGAAAAAGATGTTGGTGCTGCAGAAACGCCATCGGTTTCTGAAGGTGTTTTCAGACCGGCGACGCTCACCATTAAATCGTTTTCTAAGACGAAGACTCCTATTAAATCTAAAAAGACTGCACTTCAGTCCCCTGTTCAAGGCTCTGTGCCTAAGAAACAGATGCTCAAAATGGCTGAAGATTTGATCACTCTAATCAGGGATTCCCAGCCCCCTCCTGACAAAAGGCCTAGACAAGAGGAAGATTATGCATCCTCTGAACAAGTGTCCATTTCTTCAGACTCCTCTGAGGACCAAGATTACTCCTTCTCCCCTTATGAAGATTCTGATGCTGAGGATTCCATTCCCTCAGCTTCTCCTCCTGAAGACTACTCCTTTGGGGAAACTTTACACACTGAGGGAACATTTTCATTGGGAAGGTCAGGACTACTCTGACTCGAAGAAAAGGCTCAGAGAGTTTCTTTTACTCCCCCAACACAGACCACTTGCCATCCCACGAGTTTTAGACATTGTGGATGATGTTTACTTAGAATCCAGTTTTAACCCTGATTCTCTTCCTCCTGCTTAGCTTGACAGAAATTAGAGTGCCTGATTCCCACAAATTTCTTTACAAAAGCCCTGTTGCTGACCCAGAGACAATCTCCCAGGGTCTCAAGGGGGCTAAGGCTTCTATGGCTAAAAATCCTGTACCTTCTGAGAGGGATTCCAGAGCACTAGACAGGTGGGGGGAAAAGGTTTACACTTCAGCCACTCTAGCTATGAGGGCACTAAATTGCCAGTTTCACATGCTTAAGTATCAGCAATTTCTAATCTCTCAGTTAAAGCAAAAAATGACCTCTCTCCCTCAACAATCTGAATTGAAAGAAATGCAGGATCTGTTGCATGCCACTGAACAGGTGGGCAAACATACCTTACAATGTGGGTTTGATTCTTTGGAGGCGGCCTGTCTGTTATACGTAGGCATGCTTGGTTAAAGGAACAAACTCTACCTGATCATGTTAAAGCAAAACTTCTAGATGCTCCTTTACAGCAGGATGTTCTTTTTGGAGTTAAAGCAGAAGTCGTCAAAGAAAATGGAGGATAAGGCAAAATCTATGCAGACAGTCAAAGATTTCCTACAGGTACAGCCCCATCGCTTCAGCAGAAACTGGCCAACAAAAAATTGGTCCTTTCCAGCTACAGACAGACCACAGAGGGGTAAATACAGACGCCCAAGGGGCAGAGGACAACCACAAGCCCAGTACAAACCTCGAGAATGGGGCACTACAACACAGAAGGGAGGAGAAGACAGGTTTCAATCTACCAGAAGGCAAACTCAATGACTTGCACCTCATCTGGCCAAGCGACACTCTCTTGGAAGCCCCCTTGGAAGGAAAACTCGCACTTTTTTCAGACAACTGGCACATTCTCACAAAGGACAAATGGGTCCTAGACATAATTTTACGAGGATACAGATTCCATTTTCACACCTTGCCAATGAAAAGAGGAATGACAAACCTGCCACAAAATCAATGGGCAGAGGCACAAAAACAAATTACAGCTCTCATGGACATGAGAGCCATTCAGCTGGTACCTACTCAAGAGCAAGGTCAAGGATTTTACTCAAGACTTTTTCTAGTGCCCAGAAAGGACAATGCCTGGAGACCAATTCTGGACCTTTCCATTCTAAACACCTACTTGCAAGTACCCAAATTCAAGATGCTAACACTACAGCAGCTTCTTCCCATGTTGGGCAAGGAAGCATGGCTAGTAACGTTGGACCTCAAGGAGGCATACCTGCATGTCCCTATCAGACGAAGTTGCAGAAGATTCCTCCGTTTCATTGTAGGTTCAACCCATTACCAATTATCTGCACTGCCCTTTGGCTTATCTACTTCGCCCATAGTCTTCACAAAATGCCTGGCACCAGTAATTGCATACTGCAGACAAAGAGGAATTCAAATATACCCATACCTGGACGACTGCCTCATCCAAGCAGAAAGCAAGGTCATTCTATTACATCATCTGGCTTTTGTGAAACGTCTACTAAATTGCCTGGGGTACACAGTAAACGAAAAGAAATCAAAACTAGTACCCTCACAAAATGACATTCCTGGGTGCCAGCTTGAATACAACGGCCCAGAAGGCTTATCTGATGCCAGACAAACAACTACAACTGACTCAATATTTCAAAACAATGGCAACAAAGGCCCAATTAACTGCAAGAAAAATTCTGCAGGCCTTGGGCTTCATGGCATCTTGCATACTACTAATACCATTTGCAAAGCTGCATATGAGAAAATTACAATGGTACCTAAAAATCGTATGGTCTCAACACAGCCACAGCTTGGACACAATGATATCTCTCATTCCCTGCCTACAACAGGAGTTTCTATGGTGGTCACAGGCATGTCACCTCAACAAGGGTCAGCCTTTCACCTTGCCCCCAGCCAGGCAAACTATCACAACAGATGCATCAGATTATGCCTGGGGGGCTCACATGGCAGGACAGTGTGTTCAAGGCATATGGACTGCAGATCAAAGGAATCTGCACATCAATCAAAAAGAGATGCTAGCTGTACAGAAAGCTCTGACAGCCTTCAAGGATCTATTACATCCAGGACAACTGACAATAAAGACAGACAACACCACAGTAATGTGGTACATAAACAAACAAGGGGGTACTCACTCTTACCCTCTGTGCAGGCAAGCAATGACCTTATGGAACACAGCTCTGGCTTACCAAGTTCAGTTACAAGCTCAATTCCTGCCAGGACAGAAGAATACATTGGCCGACTACCTCAGCAGAAACATCATGGATCCCCACGAGTGGAAACTAGATCCACAAGTATTTACAATGATAACTCAAAAATGGGGCCTTCCGGACATAGACCTGTTTGCCAGCCCTCAAAACTATCAACTGACAACATTTTGTACAAGGGCATTTCACCATCAAGCGTGGAAAGTGGACGCACTCTCATTCAGTTAGAAAAACCTGACAGTATATGCCTTTCCTCCATTGCCTCTCCTCACAAAGGTACTTCTGAAAGTCAAAAAGGAGAGACCTCGACTGATTCTTATAGCCCCAGACTGGCCAGGCCAGCACTGGTACCCGCTCTTGAGGAATATGTCCCACGGCCCACCATGGATATTACCACAAATTTCCCATTTACTCACACAACAAAGCAATCAGATTCTTCACAGCCAGCTCAAAACCTCAAATCTGGCTGCATGGCAAATCAGCTAAGCATCCAGCCTGCTCCTCTTTCCCAAGCAGTTATGGATGTTATTCTGGAAGCTAGGAGGCCAAGCACCAGGAAGGCTTATTCGGACAAATGGAAAAGGTTTTGTGCCTGGAATCAATCT
The DNA here is from genome assembly GCF_019279795.1 of Protopterus annectens. Lineage (NCBI taxonomy): Eukaryota > Metazoa > Chordata > Ceratodontiformes > Protopteridae > Protopterus > Protopterus annectens. The sequence continues at coordinate 371,680,868 of NC_056736.1, read as the reverse complement.
AAAGGCCAAGACCCAATTCAGCCTCACATGCCTCACATTCTACAGTATTTAACCGAGATGTTGCACAAAGGACTTTCTCCTCCATTAAAATCCATGCTTCAGCTATTTCGGCCCACTACAACACGGATCCACCCTTATTTTCGCATCCACTTCTAAGGCAGTTCCTCAGAGGGGCAAAAAACATTAGACCACCCAGGAGAGCACCTACACCAACATGGGACCTCAATTTTGTTCTGGAAAAACTAACACTACCTCCCTTTGAACCAGCTTTCTCTGCAGATCTTCAGTTCCTGTCATGGAAGACTGCCCTGCTGCTGGCAATAACTTCAGCTAGAAGAGTCTCAGAGCTACAGGCACTAATGGCAGTGGAACCTTTCCTCATTTTTCATCAAGACAGGGTTTCTCTGAGAATTAATCCTTCCTTTATGCCTAAGGTAGTTTCCAGTGTGGCTTTAAATCAAACCATCCACTTACCCACCTTCTTCCCAAATCCACAGAACAAAGGTGAGAGACTCCTGCATTCCTTGGACATTCACAGGCAACTTCGTTACTACTTGGACAAAACTAAGGCTTTCAGAAAATCTGACCACCTCTTTGTATCCTATGCTACAGCTTCTCAAGGGAAGGCTATATCAAAGCAAACCATTTCCAAATGGATAGGTCATTGCATACGTTTTTGCTACACCCATCATGGAAAACCAGTTCCTGCTACCATTAGGCCCCACTCTACCAGGGCAACAGCTACTTCTACAGCCTTTCTCAGGGGGGTTCCAACCAAGGAGATTTTGGAAGCTAGAACTTTGAGTTCAGTACACACCTTTACCAAACACTATCACTTACCACTTTACTCTAAGACCAGGGTGGGCTTCGCCACTGTAGTTCTGCAGGGCCTTCTAGCCTCCTCTAACCCTCTATACCTCCACCCATCCTTAGCTTTGGGATTCAACCCAAGTGTGATGACTGCAGCAGGGTAACACGATGAACATAGTACAGTTTTGTACCTACCATAAATGTAGATGTTCGAGTGTACACCCTGCTGCAGTCCAGGTTACCCTCCCTCCATCCCCTCTGACCTACTGGCTAAATCTCTTCAATACCTTCCTGATGTATTTGCTTATAGCTGAAGGGATTTTGTGTTTGTGCAAGTTTACTCAATTTGGTACTAATTACTGACCACCTTTTTGGGGGCACCTGACGTCTGGGGCAAGAAAAACTGAAGAAAATGGCGTCTGTTGCATTTATATATACCCCTGGCGCACTGACGTCAGGGAAGAAGCGACAGCAACCGACGCCGGACCAAGACTTTGGAATTCCAGCCAACTGCGGGACCGCCTGATGACAGGAGGATAACCCAAGTGTGATGACTGCAGCAGGGTGTACACTCGAACATCTACATTTATGGTAGGTACAAAACTGTACTTTCTCCCTTCTTATGGAATTGGGAAGAAGCAATCATCATGAACCTCGTCACAGATTGGATCTACATGCACAAAACAGGGGGTGTTGTACACCCCAAATCGCAAACAACGTCGTCGGACTTCCTAGATGATTCAGTTGCAATTGCTTTGGGGTACCTTTTCACGAGGATAAACCAGCAAGTTCTAAAGGAAACTAAGTCCTGCTGCCAGGAGATTGTATGATCTGATGTCTTTTCCATCTGACTCCTTGTGTTATAGGATACAACCTGATCTGACCTCAGCATCTTTTCAATGTCTTGGATCCAGGGCTGAGGCTTATTTCATCTGCCGCCTGTTTGAGCAAAATGTGATTTTGAGTGCTGAGTGACTTTTTTCCCTTATTCTAGTGATTTTTCTGTGGAGTTTTTCTAACCTTATACCTTTTAGGTGTACAGATAGTCTGTGTTAACACAGTTTTTTTGTAGTTTATACTTTCAGACCTTGTTCATGCTTGGGAATTTGTCTTTCTGCCCTTCATCTCCTATTCTACTGTGGTGTTTTTAAATTTCCTTATTACTGTATTTAGCTTTACTGATCCTAATCCCTTGTTTGGTGGTGTCGTTTGTTTGGTGGTGGTGGCTGCGGCGGCTTTCTTAAGGTAATGTCTGACAAGACTTCTGGATTAAAAAAAAAAATGCACTGTGTGTCTGTTTAGGGTTTATCATTTAGACATTGAATATGAGTCTTGTACCTTCCTTGAGGCCAGGGCTATTGTAGACAGAAGAAACAAAATATGTACTCAAGGGTCTTCTCCCTGCACAAGCAGGAGACTTGACTTCTTCAGTTTTTGCTTCTGCCTGTCCTTTTGCAAATAGGCCAAACAAGTCAAGGTCAACCAAGAAAAAGGAAGGAGGAAGAAAAACATAAGGAGAAATCCTGAAAGAGATCACCAGATCCATTTGACTTTTCTGGTCCTGTGCCAAAGACTCCAAGATGCTAAAATCCTTCCACTGGGGACCAGCCCAGGATTTGATCCCCATCTCCACATAGCCATTTCTTGTTGCCGGACAGTCCTTGGCTGCACGCTTCAATATTGCAAGATAGACCCACCCACTGATCCTCCAGACCACCCTTTTGATCATAGAGGACCTTTTCAGAAGCCGATGTTGATAGGATGATGCAGACGTTTCTCCAGACACAGATAAAGTTTGAAGTCCTCCTGGCACCTGCCCCATCCAGTGCTCTTGGCCAAGTCCTGATGGCTCCATTATTGACCCCTCCTCCTCCAATCAAACATTTGGAATCTGTGCCCACAGTTCAGATGATGCCTACAAGAGGTCCTTGTTAGTCAAGAGCTTGGCTGGCTTCAACTCTGACAAGTATCCCTAACCCTTTTGACTTTGGCTGTGTTGGATTGTGAAGAGTTTCAGGGCTGAGTGGTCAGGACAAAGGTTACAGCAGTCAAGGTAGACCAACGTTTTCAGAGCAATCTCAGCCCTTAAGTTTTTTGGCCCTGGAGAGCTTGGCTCTTGTCCGCTTTGGAACAGAGTTAGGTTGGGGACATTCCTTCTTTGGCCTCCTGTGGTCCTGAGGGTATGTCTTTGGCACGGAGTTTTGGCATCTGTTTTCAAGAAGTTTTGTGAGGGCTCTCACCAGGTCAAGAGAGGAGGTATCGCTTACCCATTTGGCTCCATCTGGACATCCCTTGGATCCTGTTTTCCAGTTTCCACTCAACCTACAAGACAGGGATGGCCAACCTCTTTAAGCCTCGAGGGCTGTCATTTGGCAAGTTCCCCCTTCTGGTTGTGAACCTTCTCTGGAGCCTCCAACTGTAGGAGATCACAGGAAATGGACTTGCAAGAGGAAGCATCTTGACTCTTCCTAGGAGTCTGTTGCTGAGAAGTCTGACTTTGAGGAAGGGGGGAATCCTGAAGGTCCCCTGTGGAAGAAGACTCCTTTGGATACATCTTTAGATTGATGAAGTAGAGAAGGGGCTTGTCCAGCGAAGCCTCTCCATGGAGGAGTCCATTTTCTTCAAGGCCTCTGAGGCTGGCTCATCTGGGTAGTCCTTCCCACTGGCTAGCTCATTGATTTGGTCTCTTGGTGGGCTTGGAAGTGACCCGATGTGGTGGAGCCCATTTCAAAGAAATGGTAAAATATTGGTAGCTCCCAGGAGCAGGTCTTATTGGAGCAAAGATCCCCCTGGTAGATGCCATAATGGTTACAGCAGACACTAAACAGGAGCTTTCCGAAGAGAGCACGTCTGTCAGTCCCCCCTAACAGGGAGTTTGACAGATTTGAGAAAGTAGACTTGCACTTCAGCAACATTTACTGTTTGCATGCTGAACTGTCTCAATCATACGACTCGTTTACAGAAGGTTCTGACTAAGGAAGTCTCTAAATCCTTCTCTGATAACCTGCTGCCTGGCTCTATATCAAACTGTTGCAGCTGTCTGTGCTCCATTCTAATGTCCAAGGTGTCCATGTGCTTGCATTCCAATACAGCTAATCACCAGAGGTTGTATCATTCCCTTTGCCCCCCCCCCCCCAAACAAACCGAGAATCCCTGATGGTTCCACGCAGTCAGAGGGAATTTGCAGTCACAGAAGTATCAAAACTGCTAGAAAAGCAAGTAATTCAGCAGGTCCTACCAGTCCAGCAGGGATATGGAGTCTCAAGTTTCTTTTTGGTTCTGTAAAAGACCAGGAATGTTAGACCCATTGTGGATCTCAGTCACCTGAATCCGTTTTTGAAACGGACAAAATTCCAGATGTTGTTCAGTCCAGTCTACCTCTACTGAGGAAGTACAACTGGATGTCCTTGGTAGATCTTCAGGATGCCTACTACCATTTCAAGATAGCAAGGCAGTCCAGAAGATTTTTCCATTTCCGTCTGGGAGCCAGCCATTTTCAGTTCAGGGCACTGCCCTTTGTTCTTACACTGCCACTACTGCCATGCAATTGGTGAACACCCTGAAGGCTGTGGTATCGAAAGCTGCAATGGTTCCTGGTATTACCCTACTTAGATGACTGTCTCCTCCTCACCACACATACCAAGAATTTGCTTAACCATTGCAGGGAGTTCTTGCACCAGTTAGCTCCATATTTAGTGATCACAATAAATCTAAACAAAAGCCAAGCTGATGCAGACGATAGCATGTATAGGGTGCCACCTAGATACAGCTTCATAAATTGTAAAGCCACAGTCAAGAATTCTATCTTTATGCCATCAAGCTTCTGAGGTCCTGTCTTCAAACCTTCTAGCAAGACTAATTCTTTGACTACTGAGTTCACTGACTGCTTCACTGACTGCTTCAATCACATTAGTACCTCAGGCAAGATTTTACACATGAGTCCTACAGTTGATCCCATCTGTTCAGTGGTCAATGATGCATCGCTCCCTTCACTTCCCTGAACATCTCAACCACTATGCAAGAGCCATATTTTTTGCTGGATAACCTGTGCATTAGTCACATGGGGTTGATCTTTCATCCTTCCACCTCTGGCCACTGTGACCATGGATGCCTCCTTTCTAGGTTGGTGGGAGCATTACGAAATTAAAATGGTTCAAAACACATGGTTGACGACAGGGGCCGGGATTCACATCAGTGTCTTGGAGATAACAGGGGCCGGGATTCACATCAGTGTCTTAGAGATGACAGCTGATCTCCTAGCATTGCAGGCATTTCTGGACTCCCTCCCCAAGGGTGTGAGGTACCATACCACTGCCATATTATCTGCCTGGATGGATATCAACAAGCAAGTGGAACCTGCTCATACCTGTTATGCCAAGAAGCTGCGAGGGTGAGTTAGTGGGAAATGTCTTCCCAACGCTTTATGGTGGCAATGCATATCTTTGGGAGTTCGTGTCTTGGCAAACTAAACGAGCAGATCTATTCTTCTGCTTCGTGAGTGGTCCTTCAGTCAGTCAGTGGCAGCTATGATTTTCAGTTGCTGGGGCCAGCTATGTTGCAATCTTTTTGCCTCCCTCCTAATCACAAAGAGCAGCAGCTGCTTTGCCTTTATGTCCCCAGAGGATAGTCACTGAGGAGTGCTCTAGTCCACAGTTAGGCTCCCAGGTTTCCTGCACATATTTCCACCTTTTCACTTATAATCAATTTTCTACAGAAAGCCATAACGTGCAAGGCTACAGTAAATCTTGCCCCTTTCTGGCCCTGGCAGTATGGTTGCCCTTCCTTTGGCCTCATCTGAAACATCCTCCTTGGGTGCTGGACCTTGTTCCACTCCTTTTATCATCTATCTAGATGGCCTCATCAAGACATACAAGCCCTGAAATTAACCACATGGTTCCTCCATTTCCAATGATGGCCAAGGATGACAGGCTTGTTGCATTGGTTATTCAGATTCTGTCTTCATCACAGAAACCAAAGACAAAGAAGGTTTACAAAAGCAAATGAAACGAGGTTTGTTATCTGGACTTCTTCCAAAGACTTGTATCCTTTTATTTATCTTAGATTTTTTGGCGAGTTTGTTTCAGGAAAGTGCTAGTTTTTCAACAATTAAGGTACATCTGTCAGTTATATCCAACTTTCACGTGGAAGAAAACCAGACTGCTGATGCTTCCTTAAAAATTTCTAAGGCAATTTTGAGAGGACCTTTTTTCCTAAGACACCCTTTTGGAGACAAATTTCCACATTTGGATGTTACTGTGATGCTTCAGGCTCTAACCAGACTTCCTTTTAAGTCAGCAGCTTCAACATCACTGAAATTTCTGTCTTTGGAAAAACATTTTCCTTGCGGGCGTCACTTCAGCTAGAAAGATGTCTTGAGTTGCACACTATCTTGCAGACCTTCCTGCTTGCTTTTTCCTAAGGGTATCAAGTGGACCAATCCGCATTTTCGTCCTAAAGTGTCATCTGAAGTAAATCTTAACCAGGCAGTTAATCAATTGATGTTGTATTGTCCTATCTCGCCTTCATTCTTACAATGATGGGTTCGGAGCCGACTCTGCCAAATACACAGCTAAAAGACTCCAACGTGGCTTGGTTGGTATCCCATAATGCAGTGATGCAACTCCCCAGATCTCATTTGCCACTTTACGAGGTTGGATGCGCTCTTCTTGGCCGTGGCTAAGTTGTGAAAAATGTTTCTACTTATTACCTTATTAGAACTTTTAATCTCCTTCTGTATTACAATGGATGTTTTTTTCTTTGCATTGTAGTTACATAGTTAGCTTTCAAACTAGTTAATATCTAAATTGTTATAGCTATTATTCCCTTTGGTGCTGCCTTTGGCCGTCATTTCATAGGGCTTACTGTATCCCTTGCAGTGGTTGTTGTCTTGTCGTATAGCTTAATAGCTCGTTTAAGTTAGAGAGCTATTCGCCCATTTTAGTTAGAGGGCTTGTAGTTGGTGCGTTGTTTTTCTGGGAAATAGGACCATTTTAGTTAGAGGTCCTATTTTCTTCCCTTGTTATCTGTCTCCTCAGTGTTTCCTGTAGTTAGCTATAGATAAGTAGTTTTAGTAAGTAGAAGTTCTTGTTATATTGTGGTCTTTGTCATTATCATACCCAAAGGAGAGGTAACATAAGCTTTTGGGCTTCAAAAGATGCCAGACATGTTCACAAAAAATGTCTATCACTGACGGTCATATCATCTGTGTGTATTGCCTTGGAGTTATTCATTTTTCAAGAGGATTTTACGTTCTGTCATTCCCTCAGTGCCAGGGTTTTACACGAAAGGAGAAACAAATTGATCCTTAAGGGGCTCTTAAAAGCCAACCTTTGAGGAAGCTATCCACAGTTCTTCTCCTTCTAAAAAGGACAAAGCTCAAGAGTGACAATCACTTGCTGCATTGGCTCAGTCGGAGCCTCCAGTCAAGTTACCAAAAATGTCCAAGGCTACTACCACCTCTGTTCCACAGTCCTTGGAGCCGTCTGAGGCTATATTGATTGACAAGCCTGGTTCTTCGGCTCCAAGGTCTTCGGAGCCACAAGATATCTCTTCTCTGAGCCGGTCTATGAATATTTCACCGGTTTCCCCTACACTGGGATCTCCCATTTTGCACAGGTCTTGTTCTCCATCCCTATCCTCCAGGTCCACCAGGAGCTTATGTGATGATTATGTGGAACGGGTGGTGCGCAGACTCTTAAGTCGCCAGCGCTAACCAAATTATTTTAGGCTCCGACCCATTTGGTCCCAGAGCCAACTATACCAGTTGAACCCACTGTTGTTCCTCCTCCAAGCCAAGCTGGACATTCGGAGCCAGAGTGCTTGATACCACTTACTTTGGATCTGTCGATTCCGAGACACCCTTCAGTGTTCACGGAGCCGACTTCTGCTCTGACAGTCAGTGCTGTCCGGAGAGTCTGGGAGCCGGGGTTCCCTGGTCGGCCCCAAGGGGGAATCTCAGCCCTGATCATCTTCGGTGCTGAGCCTACCCCTTGGAGAATCAGCCTGGGTTAGGTTGGCTCCTCCATTGGCCTGTGGTCTGATCTTGCTGGTTCCGGTGGCTTCCTCTGTCTCCTCAGAGCCGAGGGAGTCTTCGGAGCCAGTGGTATCCATCTTTGACCTGATGAGGAGTATGCTGTCTGCCCCTACAGCTCCACATAAGGATACTGGCACGCGTCCCCCTAAGGCACCGGCTACTGTCTTGAAACCACCCATTCCACAGGGCAGCAGAGATCCAGAGTTTCAGGATCCCCCATTGGGTGAACCCCTCCTCCGAGGCTGTGCCAGAATGCCCTTCTGAAGAGCCACCTTGTAAGAGAACTTGCAAGAGGAAGCACTAGACTCTCCAGATGAGTCAGTCACTTCAGACTATGACCTCTGAGTCTGAAGGGTCCCCACGGTCATCCTCTGATATCTCATTTGCAGATATTCTAGAGATCCTGAAGCAGAGAGGTGGCTGGCAGGCCACCACCCCTTCTGATGAGTCAGTGTACCTGAAGTCTTTTGGATCTCACCCTTCAGCCTCCTGGGTGTCTCTGACTTTCGATGAGCTAATGGACTTCGTCATTCGAAAGGCGTGGAAATCACCTGACACAATGGAACAAGTCCCTCAGAGGCCAAACAAATTCGTATCCGCTCCTTCGGGAAAGGATTTCCTCACTAAGGGGCTACCTGCAGATGCTATGGTGGTGGCAGCCACCAAGAAAGAACTTTCAGAGATATCCTCATCTGTTCATCCTCCGAATAAAGACTCTCAAATGATGGACAGATATGGGAAGTGTGTCTTTTCGTCAGCGACCTTTTACTCTTCGATCAATGAACTACCTCGCTCATTTCACAAGGCTACAGAGAGATGATCTGAAAGATCTAGGAGATGCTCTAAAAGATGCATTGGCTGTGGGGGTGAATGAGAAGGTCTCCTCCCAGCTATCCATGTTAAATTCCATTGTCAACTCCTCCATGAGGCTGATATCCTATGCAGCTGATGGTGCAAGCAGGGCAGCGAGTTCCGGAGACACTCCTAGATGCGCTTGTGCAATTTTGCCGAGCCCTTTAAGTCTAGTTTTACTAATGCCCCTTTTGATGGTTCCTCACTGTTTGGACCCAAAGTAAAAGACCCTCTCTCACCCGATGCGAGCAGGAAGGAAAACCTCTCTCTGCCGTTGGGTGTATGGTTTTCTGTACCTTCAAGACCTTATCCTATACCATACACCTTTTTTTCTAACAGATACAAAACTTATTCAAAAATAGGGTCTTTATTTCTAACCAGATGGTAACAGATTTAATTAATTCCAAAATCATTTCATGTCCTATATCTGGTCATAATTCAATTGTTTTTGAATTCATGATAAAAAATACTCATAATGTTCAGATCAAAAGGATACCAGCATACTTAACTCAACTAAAAGACTATAAAGAATATATACTTTCAGAAGTAAAACATTTTTTAGACATAAATAACACTCCTGAAGTCTCCATTGTTTATGTTTGGGATGCCTTAAAATCATATCTATATGGACAAAGTATCAGATGGTATAATAATAAAAGGAAATCTTGGGATAAGGAATTGTTAGATATTCAAAGTAAATTAGACTCTTATAAACATAATAATAAAGAAAATATTATGGACAAGAAAGTTATTGAAGAAATAAACAAACTAAATGAGAAATACAAAGAAATTTTAACTCATAAAGTTAAAATAACTTTAGAGAAATACAAGTTTTGTCTTATTCAATAAGCCCCAAATACTTACATAGACTTAAAAATAAAACAAAAAGGTTGAATAAACAAAACCATATCAAAGAAATCTTTTCTCTAAGGAAAAGAAGAATGTTTCTAGTATACCAGAAATACTAGATGAATTTAGAAATCACTTTCACAAAATTAACCATAATAATATTAACATGGAACCTAAAGATAAAATAAAGGAGTTTATAACCACAAATATGAATAAAAGCTTAATAAACAACAGATTAAACTATTGGACAAGAGTATTTCATATACAGAAGTTATTACACAAATAAATAAGCTTAAATCAAACAAAGCACCGGGTAATGATGGTATTATACCAGAGATATATAAAATCCTTTCTAAAAATACATATTCATTAATACATAAGGTTTTTATTTTGGCCCAAACTGAGTTAATAACCCCCATCTTGGCAATATACATTTATTTCGCCAATTTTAAAACCTAATAAAGATCCAACTAGATGTTCTTCATATCGCCCATCTCATTACTTAATGTTGATTATAAAATGTTTATGAATATCTTTGCTGATAGATTGAAGACAATCATTCCGGCATTATAGATATAGATCAGACAGGCTTCATTGTAAATAGAAATACTTTTGATAATATAAGAAGAACTTTAACATTAATAGATTTTGCAAATAGGAAAAAGAAAGATTTAACACTTATTAGTCTTGATATAAGTTCAGCATTTGATTCAGTAAGTTGGGACTATCTGTTTACCTTAATGAAGTGCACAAACTTCTCGGATGCATTTGTAAATCTAATTGAACATTTATACAAAGGAACGTTGGCTTATATTAAGGTAGGAACATATGTTTCACAAAAATACCCATTCTTAAAGGTACAAAACAAGGATGTCCACTTTCTCCACTATTATTCACTTTAGTAATGGAGCCTTGGGCTAATTTGATCAGAAACAGTACTGACATAGAGGGTTTTGAAATAGATGAAAATACAACATCCAAAATTCAACTTTTTGCAGATGATGTTCTAATTACATCAGCAGGATCTAATTCTTCTATACAGTCTCTATTTGATAACGTGATGAATTTTAAAAGTATTTTTGGTTTAATATTCAATGAAGAAAAAACTAAAATACTGCCTATGTATACACGAAAAAATATTCTCATTAGTGATTTTACTAAATATGTACCCAATTCAGGTCAGATAACTTATTTAGGTATAATACTATCTAAAGATATTAAATCTATTATATATAATAATTATAATACCTGTTTTCTTAATATACAAAATCTTTTTAATACCTGGAATAATATGTTTTTTACTATGGAGGAGAGACTTACAATTATTAAAATGATAATATCCCCCAAGATTTTATACTTAATACAATCAATAATACTTCCACCTACAAAAATAATTATCAAGAAACTGAACACACTAATGTTAAATTTCTTATGGGCACCTAATAGACCTAGGATTGCATTAAAGAAACATACTAATAGCTGGTCTCAAGGGGGTATTTCTTTTCCAGACTTTAATTTATATACTATCTCTTCTATTGTAAAAGTTATTACTTTATTAATAGATCAGTCATATGTCACAAAATGGAAAGATTATTGGGAGCTAATTAGTATACACTTCATGAAAATCTCCTGAACACATAAAAATATGATTGTAAATAACTCCATGTTATGGTTACTAAAGGAATTTTGTACTTCACCTATTACACCTAAACATATGGTTTGTTACCCATTAAATATTATTATTAGTTATCGTAACTTTATATTCATGCACCCTAAGTATAGGAATGGAATTTTATTGTATTTTCTATAATGTATACTCAGGGTATGCTTCTGTCATCTACTTCTGAAGGAACTCATTTAGCTATAGATAATGATCTAAAGTACTGGTATCAGTTGATATCTGATAATAAAGTTAAAAATCTAGATTTCTTAAAACAAGAATTTGATCTAAGAGAAACTTGCTGGTTAGAGGTTCAGACCTTTAGACAACATCTCATTAATAAAATAGATTTAATGTCTATAACTGTTAAAGAATCTATTCCAACACTGATTGATTACTTGATATTAAATTTACAACATAAAGTTTCTGATAAAGGTAAACTTTCATACATACATAAAGTTATCAGACAAGAAACTTTTTACACTGTAGATTCATACTGGAATTATTTCACTTCTATTAATGGGGACCCACCAAATCAACAAGATAAACAATATATATTGGAATCTGCTTATAGAACTACGTCTTCCATTGTCTGGAGACTTTATACATGGAAATATTTATATAGATCTTTTTATACACCTTTGATGATGAATAAAATAAATAATAAAGATAATCTATGTAAGAGATGTAATGTAGAAATTAATGCTGACTGGGCTCATATGTTTTATGACTGTATAAAATTGAAAGAATACTGGAAGTCAATTAATGAATTTTTGCAGGCTCTTTTTACAGATAATTTCATTATTTCTAAATCTCTTATATTATTCAACACACCTGTACCTCAAAGTGTTAAAAAGGTTAAGCTTCCCTTGTTATGGTCTATTCTAGCAGTGGCTAGGAAAATAATAACTAGAAATTGGATTTCAGATACACCTCCTTCATTCAATGAATTTAAAAATGTTATGAATATAGTGTGCCATATGGAAATAAACACAATTAGGACTAGAACAAACAGAAAAACATCTTATTTTATTGTATGGGATAATTTACAAAATTTGTTAAAAAAATTTTAATTTCAATAGCATGGTATTTTAGTTTAATTAATTGATCTGATTGTAGTGGATGTCTTTGTAAATACTTTAGTTGTTTTGTTGAATATTATAATAATACCTATTTTTAATTACTTGTATAAAATTGTTATGATATTTCTCTTATATGTTAAAACAATAAACCTGTTCTGAAAAAAAAAAAAAGACCTTATCCTAAAGGTCAAAAGAGTGGGAAAATGTGATTCAGAAGATCCCAGAGTGTTTTCCAGGACGCATGGGGTGATTCTTTCCCCAGGGGCAGAGGGGGAGGTAGCAACGGTAGCCGCCACCCTAGAGGCAGAGGGGGCCCGCAGAACCAGGGTGACCGTGATTCCTTTAGCAGACACCCTTATCAGCCCTCCTGAAAGGAGGCCAGACAGCTCTACTCTGGAGCAGTCAGGGGACGTTTATCTGTGTACCCAGAAGCCTGGTAAACTATCACAAGAGACAAGTGGGTACGAAGAATAATCTCCAGAGGATATTCCATTCAGTTTTCCGATCCTGTTCCACAGACCAGAGCAATCCCAGATGTTCTACCCAATCTAAGGGAGCAAGCAACTATAGGGATTTAAATGTTGCTGCACAAGAGTCCTCCAAGAAGTCCCCGCTGACCAAATAGGATTTGGAACTTACTCAAGATTCTTTTTGGTGCCAAAAAGAACAGGGGATTGGAGACCCATATTAAACCTAAGCAAATTAAATGAATCTGTTAAGAAGTTAAAGTTCTGAATGGTGACACTGCAGTCTATACTTCTCTCTTTAGGGAAGGATGATTGGATGTGCTTGATAGACCTTCAGGATGCTTGCTACCACACAAAAATGGACAGGGCATCGAGAAGGTACTTGCACTTCTGGCTGGGAGCCAGGCATCTTGAGTTCCGAGCTCTGCCCTTTGGTCTCACTACAGCCCCCAGAGTATGCACCAAATGCATGGCAGTAGTCACGGCTCACCTGAGGCGTCTAGGATTCAGAGTGTTTCCCTATCTAGATGACTGGCTGCTATCTGCCACCACCCAACATCTACTCCAACAAGCCAGGGATCTGACTTTGGACATTTGTGCTCAGTTTGGTATTACAGTCAACTTTCAAAAATCTGCCTTGTTGCCCTGTCACTATATTACATTTTTATAGGCGCAGCTCTAGACGCCGCTTCTGCATTTTCCAACAGAGTTTCAGCACTCGGACAGCAAATACTTTGCTTTCACCTTGGTTTTGGGAAGATAAAGATAGTTCTAAGATTTATTAAGGACAATGACTTCCACAGTAACACTGGTTCCTCTTGCCAGAATGCATATGAGGATCCTTCAATGGCTGTTCTCCCAATGGTCACTTCAAGAGCTTCCTATGTCTCACCCGATCGATAACGGAATCATGCAAAAACAACTTAAGATGGTAGATGCATTCCAGCCATGTGACCATAGGGAGACCCTTTGTTCCACAAAAACCTGTAGCTATGGTGATCACAGATTCTTCCCAGATAGGGGGGGGGGGCATTATCTGGGGAGAACAGTCCAAGGTATATGGCAAGAACACGAAGCTCACTTGCATATAAATGCCCTAGAGATGAGAGCAGTGCTTCTTGCGTTGCAAGCACTTCACGACTCTCTCCCTCTAGGGACAATTGCAATAGTCAGACAATATGCCTGTGGTTTCATACATAAACAAGCAGGGGGGAACCAGATATTGCCCTCTTTGTCACGAGGCCCTAAGAGTTTGGCAATGGGCAGTTTCTTCTCAGCGCTTTCTAATAGCAGCGCACATTCTGGGGAAATCCAGCATGGTAGCAGACAAGCTGAGCAGGGCAATTTTAATGCCTCACAAGTGGTCTCTCAATCAGAATATAGCGGAAGGGATTTTCCGAACATGGGGTCTGCCTTGCTGTGATCTTTTTGCCACTGCCATGAATGCCAAGTGCAGCAACTACTTTACCCTAATTCCCCCACCGGGGGAGACGCAGAGAGACACAGAGAGACGCACTTGCTCACGAATGGCCCTCGGGACTTCTGTATGCCTTTCCTCCATTTCTCCTCATACCCAGAGTCATTCAGAAAGCACAGTACTTGGAATGCAGGATGATGATCTATGTGTTTCACTGTTGCAGTCATTACATTTGGGTAATCTGCTGGCAGGTTGCCCTCAGTCGGCCTGAATTCCAAAGTCTTGGGTCCTGCGTCGGTTGCTGTCTTCTCTTCCATGATGTTAGGTCGTCAGGGGTATAAAACATGCAGCCGATGCCATTTTCTTTAGTCTTTCTTGCCGCGCGGTGCCCGAAGCAGAAGCATTTCGCAAGTGCCGGTCTGCCAGCTACTGAAATATTTGAGTTTGAGCTTCAGAACTGAAGTCTTCACTAAAGCTAAGTACCCCGTTGGGGAAACTCTCTTTTCTTGCTTTTTACCGATGTCAGAAAAAGTTAATAATTATATTACTTGTGGGAAGCAAATACCTCATAAGGATTTCCATTTATATTGTATTCCTTGCCAAGGCCCTGATCACAGCGTGCCTGGCTGTCGGTTTTGTGCTAGATTTGATCAATGCACTATTAAGCGTCTGTATATTTTTGCATCAAAGTATTTTGGAAACTGATTTAACTACCCAGAAATGTCGTCTGAGAGCAGTCTGACTACCGGAGTACATAACGCAAAGAAAAGGACAGAGAAAGGCAGTTGAGATCCAAAACAGATGACGAAGCTTCTCCTAAGCCACTCACCAGTTCTCAGTGAGGTGCTTTCGCAGCCCCCGATACCCACTGCCTTTGAGTCGCAGGCCTCTACCGACACCCATGTGGAGTCCGGCATGCTGCACGATACTCAAGGTATTGGACCGATGGATGTATCTCCCACGGATGCATCCGGAGCAGCTGAGCAGGCACCAGCTTCTGAGGGTGTATTCAGACCTCAACATTTGTATATCAAACCGACGACAGCTGCAAAACCAAAGACAAAAACAACTTCTAAAACTAAAAAAAGATGCATGAGCCACGTGCACAGGCCTCTATGCCTAAAAAATAGATGATCAAAATGGCTGAAGACCTTGTTACCTTGATCAGGGGTACCCATCCACCTCCAGATAAGAGGCTTAGGCAAGACACTGATTATGAATCTTCAGATCAGGTTTCTATTTCTTCTGATTCTTCTTCTGATCAGGAATTATCTATACCTCCCTATGAGGATTCTGATGCTGAGGAGTCTATTCCATCTGCATCTCCTCCTGAGGATTATTCATTTGGAGAAACCTTGCATACTTTGAGGGAGCATTTTCACTGGGAGAGTCAAGACTTCTCAGAATCAAAGATGCTCAGGGATTTCCTTCTCCCTCAGCACAAGCCTTTAGCCATTCCCCGTTTTAGACATTGTGGATGATGTGTTTTCAGAGTCAAGCTTGACCTCTGACTCCTTGCCTCCAGCTCCCAGTAAGCCTGACTGATACTACAGGGTCCCTGACTCTCATAAATTTTTATTTAGAAACCCTGCTGCTGATCCTGAAACTATTTGACAAGGTCCAGAGGGAGTTAAGGCCTCAACAGCAAAATATCATACACCCTCTGACAGAAATTCAAGGGCACTAGACAGATTGGGGGGGGGGGGTTTATACATCTGCAACCTTGGCAATCAGGGCCTTAAACTGTCAATTTCATATGCTTAAGTACCAACAACATGTTATGGGATTGCTGAAACAGAAAATGATGATTTCAGAATGTGCAGAAAATAAAGAATTGCAGGAATTATTGCATGCAGCTGAACAAGTTGGAAAGCATACTTTGCAATGTGAGTTTGATTCCTTAGAGGCCTCCTGCAGGGCCGCAGTTACTGGATCTGTAATTAGGAGGCATGCCTGGTTAAAGGAACAAAATTTGCCTGATCATGTTAAAGCTAAATTGCTAGATGCACCTTTACAGCATGATTCTCTGTTTGGTATTAAGGCAGAAGAGGTTTTAAAGAAAATGGAAGACGAAGCCAAGTCTATGCAAACTGTTAAGGACTTCTTACAAGTGCAGCCACCAAGATTCAGTAGACACTGGCCTACAAAAAAGTGGTTCTTTCCTGTGTCAGACAGAGCTCAAAGGGGCAAATCCAGACGCCCTAACGGTTCCAGATACCAGGCTCAAGATTCATACAGGTCAAAGCAATGGGGCACTTCCACCTCCAAATCTGGAGGAGATAAAGCGCAAACCTAAAGAAAGCAATCCCAATGACATCTCTCTTCCTACACCAAGCTCTTATCTTTTGGCAGCACCCATAGGGGGAAAAGTAGCACTTTTTGCTCAAAATTGGCAGTTAATAACCCAGGACAAGTGGGTACTAAACATCGTATCACAGGAATACAGATTCCATTTCCACACTCTGCCAGTGTCAAATGATTGGCCAGATCTGCCAAAAAATCAATGGGCAGAGGCTCAAAAACAGGTTACGTCCCTCATGGATATGGGGGCCATTCAGACAGTACCAGAACAGGAAAAGGACAAGGTTTTTACTCTACTTTTCTTGGTACCCAGAAAGGACAAGGCCTGGTGGCCAATACTGGATTTATCTATTTTGAACACATACCTGGACATTCCAAAATTCAAAATGCTGACTTTACAGCAGCTTCTGCCCATGCTGGGCAAGAATGCGTGGCTGGTGACTTTAGACCTAAAAGAAGCATACCTGCATGTCCCAAAAAGACAATCGTGCAGAAGATACCTTAGATTCAAGGCTGGCTTAATACATTACCAATTCTCTGCACTGCCCTTTGGGCTTATCTACTGCACCCAGGGTCTTTACAAAGTGCCTGGCACCAGTAATTGCATTTTGCAGACAAGAAGTATACAAATATATCCTTACTTGGACGACTGTCTCATCCAAGCAGAGAACAAGGACACTCTTCTTGGACACCTGGCATTTGTGAAAAGGCTCCTAACATGGCTAGGGTACACAAATGAAAATAAATCGCAACTGGTACCCTCTCAAAAGATAACATTCCTGGGTGCAAAAGCTTGGATACAACTGCCCAGATGGCTTACCTCACGCCAGACAAGCAAAGGCAACCAACTTCTTACTTCAAACTAATGGCAACAAAAACCCAGTCTTCTGTAAGACAAATTCTGCAGACTCTGGGCTTCCTGGCATCCTGCATCATACTAATTCCATATGCAAGACTGCATATGAGGAAACTTCAATGGTACCTAAAGTTTATGTTGTCAACATTCACACAGTCTGGAAGCAATGATTCCTCTCATTCCTTGCCTGCAACAGGAGTTTCTATGGTGGGCGAAGGCATGTCACCAAAACATGGGACTGCCCTTCACTCTACCCCCTGCCAGCCAAACCTTGACAACAGACGCATCAGATTATGCCTGGGGGGCACACATGGCAGGAAGATGCATTCAGGGCTTATGGGCACCAAAACAAATGCATCTACATATCAACCAGAAAGAGATGCTAGCTTTCAAGGATTTACTTCATCCAGAACAACTACTGATAAAGACGGACAACACCACAGTCATGTGGTATATAAACAAGCAAGGGGGCACACACTCATACCCCCTTTGCAGATTAGCCATGGCACTGTGGGACACAGCTTTGACCTACCAAATACATCTTCAAGCTCAATTCCTGCCAGGAAAACAAAACACTCTGGCAGACGATTTTAAGCAGAAACCTTATGGATCCTCACGAGTGGAAACTAAATCCACAAGTCTTCAGCATGATAACAGAGAAATGGGGAAGCCCAGACATAGATCTATTTGCTTCTCCTCAAAATTATCAATTGAAAAGATTCTGCACAAGGACTTATCACAGACAAACATGGAAAGTGGACGCCCTATCCTTCAGTTGGAAAAACCTATCTGTTTACGCCTTTCCTCCTCTGCCTCTTCTACCCAAGGTCCTCCTAAAAGTCAGACAAGAGAAACCAAAGATGATATTAATTGCCCCTGACTGGCCCTGCCAGTACTGGTACCCAATCCTAAGGAACTTGTCTCAATACCCAGCTTGGACCTTGCCTCAAAGACCACAACTACTGTCCCAGCAAAACAGTCAGATCCTGCACAATCAACTACAGACTCTGAACCTGGCAGCATGGCTAATCATGTAGTCATACAAACAACACCTCTCAGTAAAGCTGTGATGGATGTCATTTTGGAAGCCAGAAGGCCTAGTACTAGAAAATCTTATGCTGACAAATGGAAGAGATTCTGAACTTGGAATCGAGCACAAGGAACTGATACAGCAGAACCAAATATTCCTCTGATATTACAATACTTAACTGAGATGCTTGATAAAGG